>NC_052148.1:242929711-243012211 GCF_902713615.1 Scyliorhinus canicula | reverse complement strand
GCGCCAACCCACGCATGCGCTGTGGTGAAGTGCCAACTGACGCTTGCGCAGTACACTCGTGGGACGCTCCGGCCCCGACGAAACATGGTGAAGGGGTTCTGGGGGCAGGAGCGGGACAAAGTAGGCCGGGGGGGGCCGATCGGTGAGCCCCGATCACGGGCCAGACTCCACCGGACCCCCCCCCCCCCCCCCTCCCGGTGAAGGAGCGCTTTTCCCTGCCCCACAGGCCACCTCTCAACCCTTCGCGCCAAGTTCCCGCTGGCAGCGACCAGGGGTCAACGGCGCCGCGGGACTGTGCCATTTCCGCGTGGCCCATCCGGGCTGCAGAATCGGCGGCCCAGCCAGCGACTGGCGCCATACACCCCCCCCCCCCCCCCCCCCGGCGCAAATGGCGCCGTTTCTCCGCACCTCGGAGAATCGCGCGAATGGAGATTTTAATGGAAAGAAGCTGCCAAATAATCGTGTAGGCTTAAGCGATTTCTGAACAGGAACCGGATATAACTAGTGGGTTATCACCTGGATCAGTGCTTACACCTCAGCTATTTAAAACCATACCATGACTTAGAGGAAGGGACTGACAGTAATGTATCCAAATTTGCTGACAATACAAAGTTAGGTGGAAAAATATGTTGTGTAGAGGACAGAAAGAGGCTGCAAAGGAATACAAGTTGGTTAAGTGAGTGGTGAAGAACATGGCAGGTGGCGAGTCATGTGGAGTTCATGTGAAGTTATCCAGTTTTGTAGGGAAATTAAACAGCAAATGTTTATTTTAAATAGAATGTATTTGGGAAATGTTTGTATTCATAGGGACCTGGACATTGTATATGAATCATAGAACGTTAACATGCAGCAAGCAATTAGAAAGTCAAACGTTATGGTCACCTGTATTACAAAGGGATTGGACTATAAGAGCAGAGAAGTCTTTTTTTTAAATAAATTTAGAGGACCTAAATCATTTTTTCCAATTAATTTTAGCGTGGCCAATTCACCTAACCTGCACATCTTTGGGTTGTGGGGATGAAACCCACGCAAACACGGGGAGAATGTGCAAACTCCACACAGACAGTGACCCAGGGCCTGGATCGAACCCGGGTCCTCGGCTTCTTCATAGAATTTACAATGCAGAAGGAGGCCATTCGGCCCATCGAGTCTGCACCGGCTCTTGGAAAGAGCACCCGACCCGAGGTCAACACCTCCACCCTATCCCCATAACCCAGTAACCCCACCCAACACTAAGGGAAATCTTTGGACACTAAGGGCAATTTAGCATGGCCAATCCACCTAACCTGCACATCTGTGGACTGTGGGAGGAAACCGGAGCACCCGGAGGAAACCCACGCACACACGGGGAGGATGTGCAGACTCCGCACAGACAGTGACAGCAGTTGTAACACTGCCACCATGTTACCCCGGAGACATCTTACTTTGGGTTGTATAGGTCCTTAGTGAGACTACACCTGGTGTACCATGTACCATTTCAGTGTCTTTACCCAAAGAAGGATATAGAGGGATTGTGACAGACATTTACTCGACTGAGTCCTGGAACAAGGAGATTTTCCTGTGAAGTCGCCTATTTTCTAGGGCTTAAATGAATGAGAAATTATCTCATTGGAACATTAAAATTCCTTATTGGCTTGACAAGGTAGGGGATGGAAGACGTTTCTGGAAAATCTAGAACTGGAGATGCTGTCCCAGATTAAGGGGTCAGCCACCATGCCCAAGAGCAGGGCATATTTTCTCAATCAAGCAGTTGGGGGCCTCTGGAATATGGTATCCCAGAGGGCCGTGGATTCTCAAGCTATTTGATATATCCAAAAGGTACAAGAGAGCGATGGATTTTAAGGTATTAAGAGATATGGGATTGGTGCTGAAAGGTGCAGTTGAGATAGAAGATCAGCTATGTTCTCACTGAATGGTGGGACAGGCATGAAAGACCAAATGGCCTGCTCCTGTTCATATTCCTTATGTTAAGTACAGCAGAACTTCATGTCAGAATGTGAAAATTGAACTTATCAGCGTTCACACAGCAATTCGGAAATTGTCACGGAGGCCAAGCGTTAACCTGCAACCCTGGGTGAGATCAGCGAGCATGCGCATAACAAACATGGGCCTGGGTTGGCTCAATTTCATGCCAACTTTTATCTGGTGAGCTAAGGGGCAGTCTCTTCAGTAAATTATGAGGAACGGCTGAGGACTCTGAGTCTGTACTCGTTGGAGTTTAGAAGGATGGGGGGGGGGGGGGGGGGGGATCTTATTGAAACTTACAGGATACTGTAAGGTCTGGATAGAGTGGACGTGGAGAGGATGTTTTCACTTGTAGGAAAAACTAGAACCAGAGGGCACCATCTCAGACTAAAGGGACGATCCTTAAAACAGAGATGAGGAGGAATTTCTTCAGCCAGAGGGTGGTGAATCTGTGGAACTCTTTGCCGCAGAAGGCTGTTGAGGCCAAATCACTGAGCGTCTTTAAGACAGAGATAGATAGACTTCCGGTGGCGGCAATGCGGAGCTAAGCCACACGTTCGGCAGCTCCCGCTAATAACGGACTTTGGGGCTCTTTTCAGGACCCCCAACGGAACTTCGTCGACGAATCCTGACGTGGGAAGGGGACTGGAGTCGATCCCTACAGCCCTGACCAGAAGTGGAGTAAGAAAAACGGTGGAAGCACCCCTGGAAAAGCGGGGGAAGAAAAACAAAATGGCGGCCGGCAGAGGCCCGGAGGAGTGGAGGCAGTGGGCGCAGGAGCAGCAGGAGACTCTGCTGCGCTGCTTCCAGGAGCTTAAGGTGGAGCTGCTGGAGTCGCTGAAGGCTACCACTAGAGAGCTGATGGAGACTCAGACAGCCCAGGGGGCCGCGATCCGGGGGCTGCAGAAGCAGGCCTCCGTAAGGGAGGATGAGGCCATGGCCGTCGCGGGGAAGGTGGAGATGCACGAGGCGCTCCATAAAAGGTGGCAGGAGCGGTTCGAGGAGCTGGACAACAGGCTGAGGCGGAAGAATTTGCGGATCCTGGGCCTCACAGAGGGGCTGGAGGGGTCGGACCTGGCGGCCTATGTGGTCGTTATGCTGAACTCGCTGATGGGAGCTGGGTCCTTCCAGGGGCCCCTGGAGTTGGAGGGGGCCCACAGAATTCTGGCTAGGAGGCCCAAGCCGAACGAGCCGCCGTGGGCGGTGTTGGTGCGGTTTCACCGGTTCGTGGATCGTGAGTGCGTGATCCAGTGGGCCAAGAAGGAGGAGCAGCAAGTGGGAGAACACGGAGGTGCGGATCTTCCAGGACTGGAGCGTGGAGGTGGCGAAGCGGAGGGCCGGGTTCAACCGGACGACGGCGGTGCTCCACAGACGGAGCGTGAAGTTTGGCATGTTGCAGCCGGCGCGTCTGTGGGTCACCTACAAGGACCAGCACAATTATTGTGAGTCCCCGGAGGAGGCGTGGGCCTTTGTGCAGGCCGAGAAACTGGACTCAAACTGAGGGTCTAAGATGGGGGATGTTGTATAATAATGTACTTGTGTTTGCTCTATTTAATGCAAGATGTGGGTTGGCCTTAGGGTGGGTGGGGTGATGTCGTTATGTCTTTCTTGTATGGGTCCGGGCAGGGGAGTACACGGGTGGGGGGGACTGGCAATGGGAGTAGCCCTAGAGGAGGGTGGGCTGGGCAGTGCGAAAGCGCAGGCTTTTCTCTGGTTTCCCGCGCTGTGAGATGGATGGGCACGAAGGAGGAGGGGTAGTCCCACGTGGGGAGGAGTCGGAGTTAGGGCAGGAGTCGCCGGGGTCAACAGAAGTTAGCTGGCTCACGGGAGTGCTATGGAGGGAGGGGCGCCGCTAGGAGGGGTCCTAGCCTGGGGGGGGGGGGGGGGGTTGCCGCCGTGGGGAACTGGCAGAGCGGGGGAACGCTGGCCAGTAGTGGGCAGGGGATGGGTTATGGCTAATCAGCAGGGGAGGGGGGCAGGGAGCCCTCTGATCCGGCTGATAACCTGGAATGTGAGGGGGCTGAATGGGCCGGTCAAACGGGCCCGGATGTTTGCGCACTTGAAGGGGCTGAAGGCGGATGTGGCCATGCTCCAAGAGACACACCTGAGAGTGGTGGACCAGGTTCGGCTGAGGAAGGGATGGGTGGGCCAAGTATTTCACTCAGGGTTGGATGAGAAGAATCGGAGGGTGGCGATCCTGGTGGGGAAGAAGGTGACGTTTGAGGCGTTAAATGTGGTGGGTGACAGTGGTGGGAGGTATGTGATGGTGAGTGGTAAGCTGCAGGGGGAGCGGGTGGTGTTGGTGAATGTTTACGCCCCAAATTGGGACGATGCGGGGTTTATGCGGCATATGTTGGGCTGCATTCCGGACCTGGGGGGCCTGATCATTGGGGGGGGGGGGGGGGGGGGGGGGGGGGGGAATCCCCCATTGGATCGATCCAAGTCCCGGACGGGTAGGAGACCGGCGGCGGCTAAGGTGTTGAGAGGATTTATGGACCAGATTTGGGGGGGGGGGGGGGAAGGAGAGGAGGAGGAGGATTCCTGGGAGGTTTGCGAGGCCAAGGGCCAGGGAGTGCTAATTTTTCTCCCACATGCATAAGGCCTATTAGAGGATTGATTTTTTTTGTCCTGAGCAGGGGGCTGATTTCGAGGGTGGAGGATGTTGAAAACTCTGCCATTGCCATTTCAGATCATGCCCCGCACTGGGTGGACCTCGGGCTGGGGGAGGAGAGGGACCAACGTCCGCTCTGGCACTTGGAGGTGGGGCTGCTGGCAGATGAGGAGGTGGCCGAGGGGGTTCGGGGTGTATTGAGAGGTACCTTGAGGCCAACGACAACGGGGAGGTCCGAAAGGGGACGGTCTGGGAGGCATTGAAGGTGGTGACTATAGGGGAGTTGATTTCCATCCGAACCCATAGGGAGAGGGGGGAGCAGAGGGAGAGGGAGAGACTGATAGGGGAGATGGTGAGGGTGGATAGGAGCTATACGGAGACTCCGGAGGAGAGATTGCTGGGGGAGAGGCGTAGCCTTCAGGCCAGTTTCGACCTATTGACTGCCAGAAAGGCGGACGCTCAGTGGAGGAAAGCACAGGGGGCAGTGTATGAATATGGGGAGAAGGCGAGCACGATGCTGGCACACCAGCTCCGAAAGCGAGACGCGGCCAGGGAGATTGGGGGAGTGACAGATAGAGCTGGGAAGGTGGTGCGGAGGGGGGTAGATGTTAATGGGGTCTTCAGGTACTTCTATGGGGAACTGTACCGGTCTGAACCCCCGGTGGAGGAGGGTGGAATGGGGCGCTTCTTGGACAAGCTGCGATTTCCGAGGGTGGAAGGAGGGGCAGGTGGAGGGACTGGGGGCACCGATCGAGCTGGAGGAGCTGGTTAAAGAGATAGAGAGCATGCAGTCGGGGAAGGCGCCGGGGCCGGATGGGTTTCCAGGGGAATTTTATAAAAGGTATGCAGACCTGTCGGGCCCCCTGTTGGTCTGGGCTTTTAACGAGGCAAGGGAGGGGGGGGGGGGGGGGGGGCTTTGCCCCCCAAACTATGTCACGGGCGCTGATTTTCTTGATCCTGAAGCAGGACAAGGACCCTCTGCAGTGTGGGTCATATAGGCCGATCTCGCTGCTAAATGTAGACGCCAAGCTGCTGGCAAAGATCCTAGCCACAAGAATAGAGGATTGTGTGCCGGGGGTCATTCATGAGGACCAGACGGGGTTTGTGAAGGGAAGGCAGTTGAATACAAACATACGAAGGCTCCTCAGGAGGAACTTCTTCACCCAAAGGGTTGTGAATCTATGGAATTCCTTGCCCAGTGAAGCAGTTGAGGCTCCTTCATTACATGTTTTTAAGGTAAAGATGGATAGTTTTTTGAAGAATAAAGGGATTAAGGGTTATGGTGTTCGGGCCGGAAAGTGGAGCTGAGTCCACAAAAGATCAGCCATGATCTAATTGAATGGCGGAGCAGGCTCGAGGGGCCAGATGGCCTACTCCAGCTCCAAGTTCTTATGTTCTTATGTTCAACGTTATTATGATGCCGGCTGTGGAAGGGGAGGCGGAGATAGTGGTGGCATTAGATGCGGAGAAGGCCTTTGATAGGGTGGAGTGGGTGTCTGTGGGAGGTGTTGGAGAGGTTTGGGTTTGGGGAGGGGTTTGTCCGTTGGGTGAGGTTGCTCTATGAGGCCCCGATGGCGATTGTAGCCACGAATAGGAGGAGGTCGGAGTACTTTCGGCTGTACCGGGGACGAGACAGGGGTGTCCCCTGTCCCCCTTGCTCTTTGCATTGGCCATTGAGCCCCTGGCCATGGCGTCGAGGGAGTCAGGGAACTGGAGGGGCCTGGTGCGGGGTGGGGAGGAGCATCAAGTGTCGCTTTATGCGGACGACCTGTTGCTGTATGTGGCGGACCCGGTGGGGGGGATGCCGGAGGTGATGAGGATTCTTAGTGAATTCGGGGGCTTCTCTGGGTATAAGCTGAACCTGGGCAAGAGCGAGTTGTTCGTGGTGCACCCGGGGGATCAGGAGGAGGGGATTGGTAGGCTCCCACTGAAGCAGGCAGGGAAGAGATTCAGGTACCTAGGAGTCCAGGTGGCTGGGAGCTGGGGGGCCCTGCACAAGCTCAACCTCACAAGGCTGGTGGAGCAAATGGAGGAGGAGTTCAAAAGGTGGGATATGTTACCGCTGTCACTGGCGGGGAGGGTGCAGTCCGTTGAGATGACGGTGCTCCCGAGGTTTTTGTTCCTGTTCAAGTGCCTCCCCATCCTTATCCCGAAGGCCTTTTTTGGGAGGGTCAACAGGAGTATCACGGGATTTGCATGGGCGCATGGGACTCCGAGGGTGAGAAGAGTGTTCCTGGACGGGGCAGGGATTAGGGGGGGCTGGCGTTGCCCAACCTCCATGGGTACTATTGGGCTGTCAATGCAGCGATGGTGCGTAAGTGGGTAATGGACGGGGAAGGGGCAGCATGGAAGAGGATGGAGGTGGCGTCCTGTGTGGGCACGAGCCTGGAGGCGCTGGTAACGGCGCCGTTGCCGCTCCCTCCAACGAGGTATACCACGGGCCCGGTGGTGGCGGCTACCCTCAAAATTTGGGGGCAATGGAGACGGCATAGGGGAGAAGTGGGGGGCTCGATGGAGGCCCCCATACGGGGGAACCATCGGTTTGTCCCAGGGAGCATTGATGGCAGATTTCTGGGCTGGCACAGGGTAGGGGTTAGGAGGTTGAGGGACCGGTTTGTGGTAGGGGAGGTTAGCGAGCTTGGGGGAGTTAGAGGGAAAGTTTGGGCTCCCCCCCCGGGGAACATGTTTAGGTACATGCAGGTTAGGGCGTTTGCCAGGCGGCAGGTGGAGGGGTTCCCCTTGCTGCCCCCACGTGGGTACGGGACAGGGTGCTCTCGGGGCTGTGGGTTGGAGGGGGGAGGATTTCGGACACATACCGGGTAATGCAGGAGGTAGACGAGGCCTCGGTGGAGGAACTGAAGAGGAAATGGGAAGATGAGCTTGGTGAGGAGATTGAGGGGGGGGGGGACGTGGGCGGATGCCCTGGAGAGAGTGAATTCCTCCTCTTCCTGTGCGAGGCTTAGCCTTATACAGTTCAAGGTGCTGCATAGGGCCCACATGACTGGGACGAGGATGAGTGGGTTTTTCGGGGGCAAAGACAGGTGTGCTAGGTGCTCGGGGAGCCCAGCGAATCACGCCTATATGTTTTGGGCGTGCCCAGCGCTAGGGGAGTTCTGGACGGGGGTAGCAAGGACGGTGTCGAGGGTGGTGGGATCCAGGGTCAAGCCAGGCTGGGGACTCGCAATTTTGGGGGTTGCAGTGGAGCCGGGAGTGCAGGAGGCGAAAGAGGCCGGTGTTCTGGCCTTTGCGTCCCTAGTAGCCCGGCGGAGGATCTTGCTTCAATGGAAGAATGCGAGGCCCCCAAGCGTGGAGGCCTGGATCAATGATATGGCGGGGTTCATTAAATTGGAGAAGGTGAAATTTGCCCTGAGGGGATCAGTACAAGGGTTCTTCAGGCGGTGGCAGCCTTTCCTGGACTTCCTGGCGGAACGGTAGGGAAATAGGCCGGCGGCAGCAGCAACCGGGGGGGGGGGGGGGGGGGGGGGTTTAGTTCGGTGGGAGGGAGAACTGTGTACATGGGTTTGTGGGATGTGGCGGGTGTTATCTCTTTCCCTTTTGTTGTTTGGGTTTTTGTTGGTGTTGTTTTTTTTCTTTTGTTTGCAGTTGCTTTTGAAGTTGGGTGGGTGTTGTTCTTGGGTTTTTACCACGGTTGTTTTGTTAATATTGTTTTGTTGTTTATATTTTGTGAAAATCTTAATAAAAATTATTTTTTTTAAAAAGACAGAGATAGATAGGTTCTTGATTATTAAGGGGATCAGGGGTTATGGGGAGAAGGCAGGAGAATGGGGATGAAAAAAAACCAGCCGTGATTGAATGGCGGAGCAGACTTGATGGGCCAAGTGGCCTAATTCTGCTCCTATGTCTTATGGTCCTATAATTGAATAAAAATGAAGGAAATGGCAAAATCTTCTCGAACCAACCGAATTAGAAGCATCACAATTTAAGTATCTTTGATCAAAACTTTAGATATTTCTGACCCCAATTAAAAATGACAAAAGTAAGCAGAGACAAAACCCACGAGACCACCCTCCCAAAAGGAAGCAGAGAAACATTTGTCAGCAAGCACCGCAAATGAGAAGCTCTCTCTTGATAATCCACAAGACGGCTTTGACAGCCGTCGAGTGCGTCTTGCTATATAGCTTTGAACATGACCGCTCCAATCTGGCTTCACAGTCAGCACTGTGAACTTCCAACTCTGTGACCCATAGATTGACCTTCTGGGCCACGTTCTAGAATTACATCCAAGGTGAAATTCAGGTGGGGCACTTGAAATAAAAGGAGAATTTTGGTGATTCAAACGGCTCCCTCGTGAGAATAATTCAGCGCCAGAATATTTTCCTTTACTGCTTTACTGCTGATCAATCATAAGCCATGTTCGATTAATAACCAGCTTGGGGAATGGATTTAACATTAAAAGGGTGGGTACATACCACTGTTCTTGTCATCCCTCAGGCTGGTTGGAGAATCCATATGGAGCAGGGCCTCTGCCGCCTCAATGGTCTTATCTGTGCAGTGGACATGGCTGCTATGGACGGATGCTTCCACTGTGAGATTAGAGTAAACAGTGAATGAGCCAAATTACCAATTTGAGATCTTAAACAAGCAGAATTCTGGAGACTGAAGTTTGCAATAAAATTGATATAATTTTTCGACAGACTTGTCATTAAGCACAATTGTTGACATACAATTGCTAGCACTACAACACTCCAAGAATCCTCCCCCCACCCCTCTTCCAACACACAATCATATAATTTCAAATTCATGCCGATTTACAGTCAAGTGCTGATTTACAGTTGGACAACAGCACTTACAAATCCACTTCTCGAGGGCCGAAGGGCCCGTACTGCGCTGTAGTGTTCTATGTTCTATGCAACTCCAAGCAATTTGGGTGGGGACAGGACTAGTTTGGGGAGGCATAGACCGTTAAACTAACGGTAAAATTAAAATAGTAGCCTTTGTCTCGAAATATTCCTCGACTGAGGAAGTTTGGAGGGTTGGTGGGAGGTAGAATACGACAGCCCACAGCCAGTCAAACACACAGTTCTTTCGCTTCTGGGTAACTGGGTTAGAATCCATGCTTGACAAATGTCTTCCTAATCTGTGAATTTAGGCAACGTGAGCACAGCCCACAGGGAGTAAAGAGATGCTCATGGCTCAGCAGGGTTTGGCACATCCATTTACGAAGTTACATGAATGACTGGTACAGTAAAGGCACTCCGGAATCTCAGAGAAATGAATGCTAAATATGGACTGCTTCCGGCTCACTCTGAATGGCGAAAGCAGAAGACTGAGGAATTCTCCAACGCTGATATCCTTCACTTGCAGAGTTCAGAAAAAAATTATTTTAAAATTCACAATCCTGGATAGAAATTAGCCTTATTTTGAAGTTGAAAAAGAACCAACAAGGCCTCCGAGAGGATTCCCTTGAACCTTGCGTCACTTCCCTGGCTTGCGGCAAGGCATTGAGGACAATTGTGTACACCCGCACACACACAAACTGGAATCCTTATGCAATACAAAACAGATTAAATATACAAAAAAAGAGATCTACGTTATTTGTGAAAAACATCTCACTGAATTATTGCGTACACTCTTTACATCTGTACCATACACTGAAGTGGTGACCTTTTACTGACTGCACAGGAAAGCACAGTATTCAACGCTTAGAACGCAGAGAAAAATCACAGTGTCACACAAGAGTCACGCTGCAAATTAAACAATTCAAAAACAGATTTTAAAATGTCGGCACGTGCCCCGACAGCTGCCATTACGGGGAAAAAAACTTTTCATTTTGTCTTTGGTCTGCGTCAAACATCCTCGATAGACATCCACGTACACAACACCTCTTCCGAGATTGGTTTTTATTTTTAAAAAGTTGAAAACACATACGCCGCATGGGGCGGCATGGTGGCACAGTGGTTAGCACTACTGCCTCACAGCACCATCGGGTTCGATCCCAGCCCTGGGTCACTGTCCGTATGGAGTTTGCACATTCTCCCCGGGTCTGGGTGGATCTCACCCCCTCAACCCAAAGATGTGCAGGGTAGGTGGATTGGCCACACTAAATTGCCCCTTAACTGGAAATTGTTTTTTGAAAAGAAAATATACTGCAGCTGTCCATGGATTTCATCTCTGGGATGCACCTCAATAAAGGCGACATCAGTAGTGGTGCAGTACCTACTCTAATTCCAAGAAAAAAGTGCATAATTGAAATAATATTTACAAGTAGATTAACATTCCTGCTGCCAGCCTGCCAACATCATCATCCAGTGTGAGCAAAACCAGCCAGGCTGAGGATACACGTTCCAGCCCACATGCAGACCCATAGTCCCTACTTAATTGTTTTTAAGTACCGTGACAGTAAAAGGGGGCAGCACGGTAGCATGGTGGTTAGCATAAATGCTTCACAGCTCCAGGGTCCCAGGTTCGGTTCCCGGCTGGGTCACTGTCTGTGTGGAGTCTGCACGTCCTCCCCGTGTGTGCGTGGGTTTCCTCCTGGTGCTCTGGTTTCCTCACACAGTCCAAAGATGTGCAGGTTAGGTGGATTGGCCATGCTAAATTGCCCGTAGTGTCCTAAAAAGTAAGGTTAAGGGGAGGTTGTTGGGTTACGGGTATAGGGTGGGTACGTGGGTTTGAGTAGGGTGATCATTGCTCGGCACAACATCGAGGGCCGAAGGGCCTGTTCTATGTTCTATGACACCACAGATTTCGGTCTAGGAAAGGAGAAATTACAGCACACAAATAACTAGGAAGCTAGAGGCTAATCATCTGCCTGCGAAGGCCAGCATCAAGATTCACACGAGCTTTAAAGATGCAGTAAACACAAATCAGTTTTCACCAACACATTGCAGCCATCGCGCTGAAGAAGCCAAGTGGCAAAAAGCATTTTCTTTCGCCACGACACCCGGTTAAAAAAAATGTTAATCCTTTACAAAGTGGGCAGTCTCCGTACCTCTCTGACCCGTTTCTCAAGTTTAAATCATGAGCGAGAAAAGGTTCCCCATGCAATATATTTTCTATATTGTGAGTTCTATATTTCTATATTGTGCAAGCAGGAACTCTTAATGTAACTGGAAAACAGAGGAATGGAAAACTTTTAAATATCTCGACTTTGTCATCAAAGTAAAGGAAGGAGAGCGAGCGAGCTTATGGAGCATTGTAAATTTAGAAATTAAACTGGATCCAGATATACTCAATAAGGGAAAATGTCATTATGTTTTAGTGCCATTCAATAATTATGAGGTGAAACTGCATTGAAAGGTAGATTTCTTAGAAACAGGTAAAATGAGAAATGCAGCACTTCACTGTACCAGGAAATTATTCCCAAGTGATACAAGTGCAATTGTGCATCTTTTTTGAACACGGTCTGTTCAAGTCAACACCAGCTTGTGAAAGCGAGAGGTGGGGAGGTCAGCAATAAGTTGACTACTCGAAGGTAAAGGACCAGATAAGGAATGTAACTGCTTAAATTAAGATAGGCAGGCAAGGAGGCAAAGTGCAGAGAGGTGAAACAGCACAATCACGATGGTGGACTTGGTTAGAGGTTGAAAGATCAGTTCAGGATCAAAAGGAATGGCAACTCTATAGAGTTCAGGAGGTTGATGGGGGTCCTCTCAGCTTTTGCGCCAGCTGTAAGACTAACCATAACCATGATGAAACAAACACTTTGAAATATTAAACTAACAACATATTTAAGATTCAACCCAGCTGGTTATTCTGTAACCACTGGCCCTAATTTTGAGGTAGGAATAGCGATGCAGCTTTCAGCACTCGCTGGAATTGAAGTGTAAATCAAAGGCCGCCTTTTCCGGAGTCCACACATGTACAGTTCAACACTGAAATCTGGATGCCGATGTCTGAAATACACTGATACTCCAGACGGTCCACTACTCTGGCACCTCACCAAAGACTTGATGTTGAAGCACATGATAGTCATGAGTTGTGGCGCTTACCACCTAAACCTTCCAGAAAGTTAGAGCTTGTCCATTTAAGTGTAAGTGATGAACCTTAATTGCTGCCAAACAACCTTTTACAAGCCTGGAGGCTCATTCCCAAATTATATAATTTTTTAAATCTCCACCAATAATTAACTTCCCATCTCCTCCCTCATTTCCTCAGTCCATCTCTTTCTTTCCTTCTTTGCATCTGATTTATAAGTGAATTAACTGTTCTAACGTATAATTCCTGGTTCAGACTCTGCAGCCTAGAATTGCCAGGGGCAGGGTTTACTGAACATGGAGCAGAGTTTCAATCAGGAAACCTAAACGTCGAGGCTAGGGGTTTCCCTCCGTGTCATGGAGCCTTAACACCACAGGTGACTTTTTGTTTTGAACAGGATCACTGCCCAGAAGCCAGCCTGATAAATAAAGCAGCTGGGTGCGGAGAACTCCAAAGGCGGAATTTGTTGCTGCGGTGTTACCAGAAGCACAGGGAGGAGGTAAGCTTCCAAGTCTACGGGAAGCACTCCTGCTCCTCGAGGCCAACAGGGAATGGTCCAGCGGTAGTTACATTTTCTATAAAGCATTCCCATCTCCCTTGAGCGGCCAGGTTTTCCAGAGAGGTCTGGAATCTTAATGCACTAACCTCTCCAGTCTGGAGATCTTAGGACCAAGTCATTTCTGGATTTTTGAATTTTCTGGATTAAAGAATGACATTAGTACGCCTAACCACAAGTGAGAGAACTGGAAAACACAATAGATATAAATATTAACCTGAAACATACAATAATGAGAAAACATTATAAAGCAAGGAACCTCAAACATTTCTCATTTCCAGAATACTAATAATCTGGATGAAGGAACCGACTGTATTGCAGTCAGATTTGCTGACGACACAAAGATAGGTAGGAAAACAATTGCAAGGACACAACGGGTCAGCAACGGATTATGGATGGACTGGGCGAGTGGGCAAGGGTTTGGCAGATGGACTATTGTGTGGGGAAAAAGTGAGGTTGTCTATTTGGCAGGGACAATAGAGAAGTAGAATATTAGAATATTTTATCAATGGAGAGGGACTGCAAAATGCTACAGTACAGGAGGACTAGGTGTCCTTGTACATAAATCGTTGAAAGTTAGCATGGAAGTACAGCAGGTACTTGGGGGGTAGAAAAGTCTTGCTGCAATTGGACGGAGTATTGGTAGGACCGCACCTGCAGGGTTGTGTGCAGCTTTGGTCTCATTTGCTTGGTTTCTTTACATAAGGAGCAGTTAAAGAGAAGGTCCAGGAGGCTGATTTCTAGGATGAAGAAGTCATCTTGTGAGGAATAGTTGAGCAGCTTGGGCCTATACTCATTTAAATTCAGAAGAGTGCAGGGTGACCGCATTGAAACATAAGAGATTCGGAGGGAGCGTGACAGGGTTGCAACTCATGGGGGTATCTGGAACTTTGGGGGGGTGGGGGGTTTAAAAATAAGGGATCTCGCTTCTAAGGGCGGGGCGAGAAGGAATTTCTTAGTTCCGAGGTCTTTGAAATTCTCTTCCACAAAGAGCAGAGGAGTCTGGGTCATTGTAGAACTATGTTTTATGTTGAGTTAGGCAGATTATTGGTTGACAGGGTTATGGGGTAAATCAGGCATGAAAATGGAGTTAAGCCACAATCAGGTCAATCTCGGTCTTAGAGAATGGGGGAGCAAACTCAATGGGCTGATACAAATTGCTTAGCTGATCCAAATATTGTATCTTCTAATTTTCCGCTCTCAAAGTGACATTGAGGGAAGATGTCATTCCATGTACCGTTGTATTTCTCCAACAATTGAAAGGGGGAAATAAGAAAGTAGCTGCTCATGAACAGCGAGGGTTGTTGGTGATGGCGTACGTGCGTAGGAATTGCCAAGCCGCCATGCCGATTTGTTGCTGCCCCTGAACAGTCATGGTAGTCCATTAGTTGAGAGATATCTGGTCTACTGGTCCTTCTGAACAAAAGATTTTCAGACTGGGGAAGGTGGAGAGTATTTAAGTAGCCAACCTGGGTGCAGGACAGTTGCCTTCCCCATGTCCTGCCTGTGTTAAACCTAGAAATGGGCTGGCATGCAGTTTGAGATTCTGAAACTTTCACAACTCACCAAACACCAGCCCACCTGTTTTTGGGAGTTAAGAATTGTCCCTCCCCACCCCGTGCATCTCAGTAAGGATTCTTCAATCAGTTTGGTTAAGGAGTCACACCATTGCCTGCTCTGTTCATAGATCCTGGGTCCCCAGCGCAGATGTTTACTCTCTAATAATAAGTTTCAGTGCAAATAGCCACGGACAGGTCTAATGAGCTGTTAGCGCCTTTTGTTTGCAAAATATTGACCAACACAAATTTCACCAACTTTTGAAAGGCAGAAACTAATGATCAAATGTGAAATTAAAATACAAGAACACTTGCTGCCAATACACCAGGTTCTAAAGACGGTGCAAAGCCAGAAGGCGGCAGCATACCCCCACTGTAAGTCACCACAGATGTTGCTGGATCCCATTCAGCAGATTCAGATGTAATGCAATTCTGCATATGCTAATACACATGCATGGCATCATGTTTATTATGGGGAAAGCAGGCTACCGAAGTTACAAGAAACTATTCTTAAAAAATAGCTGACATCAATAACATTGACGTGGAGATGCCGGCATTGAACTGGAGTGGCACAGTAAGAAGTCTTACAACAGCAGGTCAAAGTCCAACAAACCTGGTTGGATTTTAATCTGTTACCAATAACTTTGTAATGGTTTGCATCCCAAATTTATCTATCAAGTAATTTCTTCCCCCCCTCAAAAAAAAAACTGGCCACACTCACAACAGATAACACTCGAGTCAGAAACGTCAGCCAGGATCGATTTGAAGACAGTTGAGTTAGCTGATCTCAGCCAGGGTACTAAAGCTGTCAGCAGCTCAGAGAAGGCAGGGGTGTGGGTCAGCCAGTTCAGTATTCACTGGCACTCCACCTCTGTAATACAAACCTGGGATGGATGAGGTCAGGTTCAAGTTCAACCATGATAACCTCTTGGGTGGAATAACCAGAAACTACGCCTTGCCGCCTTCAGAATGCCCATTCAGTGATGCTGGCATCCCCACTGACAGTAGTCCAAGAAAATTGACACGAATAATTGATAGATCTTCAAATATTACAATCAGGAATTTAGATTTGACCGACAAACACTTAAGACGTTTTAATCAAAGTAAATATGCCAAACTACGGATCAAAAACTCCAGGACCCTGGCCATCAAAAGAAGCCCCCATTTTACTTAACTCATCAAATAAATTACATTGAATCTTATCCAGAATTTTAAAATGAAATGCTGATCCAGACGGTGGGTATAACTTTGTTTAAAGGGCAACTATAAATACACAGTTGTGTGGTTGATATTAATTTGGGCTCTGCTGTGGGGACGCCAGTTTTAGATTTCATAGTGGTCAAAGAACATTAAATCAGAGGTAGTCTGCTGCTGCTCCCACACAAGCTCATATAGCAATGCCACCTGTTACAGATCAACACAACTTTCACCAAGGTACCCCTGCTTGCGGTTGCTTCCATTTATGGGAATGTGCTGGATGCTAGATCCTGCTTGGTGAGAGGGAGGGAATCGGGTGTGCAAAGAATTATATTTGCAGTCTGCAGCTCTGCCTCTCCCACCAATGTGGAGCAAGCAGCAGAAGTAGTAAACTTTTAATCTGGGAAGGAGGAGACTGCCTGACACTTCCCCTGCCTCGCAGAGAACGTGTTCCACTACACGCTCCCACTCGCAGAGAAGGCACATCCAAACAGCCGCTGACATGAACTACTTTCACCAGCTTTCATTTTGCTCGCTGCTTCCTGAGCCGCACGAAAGACAAGAGCAGAAAGAAAAAAGATCGCGCTCTAAAGGAGGTCTGTGGCTGTGTCAAGGAGCAGCACTTGCCCCGGAGGGAAGCAGTGCTGCTCAAATCCACACAGGTTGATTGAATGCAGCGTCCAGGTCACCACAAACCTGACCAGCGACAAATCTGTGCAGTTCCCTAAAAAGAAAAGCCATGTGGCAAGTATCCAAGGTTGGCGGTCAACCTTCAACACAAGACTGAGTGCGGAAGTACTAGCAGCAATGTCACAGTTCATTAACAAAAAAAAAGGTCATTTTCCCTACAGATCGAGTTTCAGACTAGTTTCATTTTGGTTAGATATCTCTCTCGCTTGGCCACTGTCGGATGTTAATGCTCCAGTAAAAAAAAACACAATTGAAATAAAATATGAACTTTAATCATTTCACGTTTAGGACGGTGGGATTTGCTCCACATCAGTTGGTCCCTGAAACGCGCTGGTTGTTTATTAAATAGTGGAGACGAGGAAAGTGGGATTCATTATTTTCCCCTCAAAAAGGTTGCTCGGGATGCTAACTTTACTTTGGTTCAGTAGGAGCACTATCCCCCCCCCCCCCCCCAAAAAAAACAAGTTCCTCGTCAGATTCATTCTCCTCTTTTGAAACTGAACCTTTCAGAATTAAAAATGAAGCTTTCAGAATCATATGCCAAGGATCCTCAGAAAATGTTTTGATTTTGGGGATTACATTTTACACATACAGTCGCGGAACCCGCCCTCCATCGGGAAAGTAAAACATTGTGTAGTAAACACTGTCCACCCGCGTGGTTTTATGTATTTTACACTGGCCACTTCCTGCTCGGCACTCGAAAATCTTTCATCATTGCATTTTAAATATGCTGCGTCCAATAAAAGCAGAGATGGGGAATATATAAACCTCCCCAACAGCTCGGCAAGCTACCGCTTCAGGGGAGTGTGCACAATTGGAAAAGCCCATTTCTAACACTTGTGTTTCCTTCTTCGTGCCTTGGGAGATGAGTATGTGTGTAAGAATCATGATGAAGAATCTCACTTTATTCATCAGGGTGGCTGGCGCAGTTGTCAATGGGAGGGGAAGTTCTAATGGTCGATGGGAGCTTTTCCTTTGTCGCTGCTGCCTCCTTCCCTGCCTTCCGTCTTTTGCAGAGAGGATTCCCCGTTTACTGAATGGCGCGCTTCCTGGGCAGTAACCGGTGGAGGAGCGGAGAGTCACTCACTTCCGTGTTGACATAGCCTCCGTCCCCGTCTCTGGCGCTCTCGTTGGCCAGCGCCAGGTTCCATCCGGACCCCGGCGGCACGTCCGCGTTCCATTTTCGAACGTGGCCCCCCGCATTGTTTCTCCCTCTCTCCCGGGCACATTCCAATCGAACGTTACATTGTTCTCCCCCCCCCCCCCCCCCGGGCAGCGCTTCCGCCATCGACTGCAGTCAGAAAATGAATCATGTAATAATGCATTAATCCACCACCCCCTCCCCACACACACACACAAACCACCCCACCCGCCGATATCTAAAATATAACGGAGGCGACATTTTGCTGAAAAGCAGCGATTTTTCAAAGGCTCCAGTATTTGCAAGAGCGAGACAGCGTGGCAAGACGTCGGAAAGACAACAATCCAGCAGCACACTTCCTGGTTCACTGCCTATTCAGATCAGCTAACGGCAAACGCGCAGCGCGTACACACAGGGAAGAAACGCATCCCCCCAAAATCAAATCCACTCTCCCCAAAATTTCTGTGCCCGGTTGCATCTTTTTTCCCAATAATTAAAAATCCAAAGTTTTATTCCCAGCTCCCTTGCTCCTTCCTCAAAAGATCATGCGGAAGAGAGTCCGCGCAGGCAGCTAACAAGGTGGTCACTTCCTGATTTTCTCTCTCTCTATTCCCCCCTCCTCCTCCTTCTCTTCCTTTAACAGTAACGGGACTGAGGCAGAGTGCAGTCTGATATCGCCCCCTCCTCCTCACATACACACACAAAAATCCAGGCGCACCCCCTCCTCTCTCCCGCCAGCATGCACGGGCTGCAAAGTTGTGACGGACGGCTTTTTACCGGCTTGGATGAGTAAATCCAGCTGGTTTTTCCGACCCTCGTGAAGTGAAGTCGCCATCTTCTCTGCAAAGAGCAGCAGCAGCAGCTTCCCGGGGGGGGGGGGGGGGGAGCTGATGGTATCACTGCGCAGCGACAGGAAATCTTTAACATACACACAGCCGTATCCGTCCGCACAGCCACTAAAACCACAACTTGAACAAATCTCAACACTGGAGGAGGAGGAAGAGGGGGGTCTCAAAATGTAGAAATGTCCCTTTTCTTTCTCTTCTCCCCCCCCCCCCCCTGTCCATTCAGAATGAAAATAAATCACCTTCAGCCCGCAATGCGACTGAGCGTTTTCTCCCTCCCTTCTCACTCACTCTCTCTCTCCCCCAAGTTAAAAACAAACCCAGCAGAAAGCAGGGATGTCGTTTCTCCCGCACTTCTGGCTGAGAAAAAGGTCCAGATCCTCTCATAGACACCCACCCCGATCCTGCTATTGTTCCAACAGCAGCTCGCTCGCCTCTCTGCGCTTCACTCTTGTTTAAAGTGGGAGCAGGCAACGCAATGCCATCAACCCTCCTCCCTCACACCCTCAACCCCCCTCCCTCACACCCTCCAGGGGCAGATTCCCCCTAGTGTGGGAGCACGGAGTGGTCTGTGCAGCGCGGCCACCCCGCTTTTAAATAGTCTCCAGCATCAGGAGAGTGTGCACAATTGGATAAAGTCCTGGAATCACTTCCTGTTTCACCCGAGGATATGCCGAGTGCGGTGATTCAGGAATCTAGTTCGGGGTCCTCCAAAATGAATCCAAGTCGGATTTCCAGACTTCACGCGCTAAACTCCCAATTTATAAACAAAAGATCAGCTGGTGTTTAATTGCAGGCAGGCATTTTGTAGGATTGTGTTCCAACTTTATAAATTGGCAGTCCCTCCCTCCCAAACGCAACACCTCAGTCACATCTTCATAAGCCAGAACAAAAAAAAACAAACGGTCGTCTCTCCAACACTGGGAAGGCGAAGGGAAAGTGGCTGAGCCTGCATTTTTTTTGCCATGCACGGTGTTGTTACTCTGCTGCAGAGCTGGATCCAAAACTTGTGCCCACACTCTGTGAATCCTCAGGTCACAGATAAGTTGAAATGGGGTCACTGAGGGGCTCCTGCAGAATGCCAGGTATGGTTGCTGGTTAATCTGCACCCTTCCCTTCCCCCCCTCCAAAAACAATTAACCCCACTTGACCTCAGCACACAAGGGCAGGAGTTGATCATGCAGCCCCCTTCAGCCTTTCCCAACATTAATCTGTGACTTTACTCCTCCTCCCTCCCAAAAAAAAATACTCACCTTTGCCTAATGCCCATTAACACCTTCGGTTGGCAAAACATCTATCACAGTTTTAAAAATAAACAATTGATCAATTGCCATTTGCAACATTCCTTTTGACAATTTAAAGGGTCATTAAAATTTCAGGCTAAGGAAGTTAAAATGTTTTTTTCCAATATCACAAAGGAAATTTTAATGCTACATAATACGCAGACTGTTGAAGTGTGAAGGTCATTGAACAATAAATGGATAGACATTACTGAAAAAAAGTGATCCTAGTAGTTTTGGTGGTTCTTAAATATTGTTGGTTGTATAGACAACTATCACCTAACAAGTCAAATAAAAACAATTTTTTAAAAAAATAATTCATGCTGTTTCCATTTATAATTATAAAATGTAGATCATATCAAGATAGGAAATTCCTTATTTATGAGTCACAGGATATTCATGGCTAGAATAGTTTTATCGTAATTTTAAATGTAGTCATAGCCGACAATAGATGGCACAATTAGAGTTAGAAATGTAACAGTACACTGATATTTGCCAGTAATGGCTTGATAAAATTCATTGGTCATTGAGAGCCTGAAGATTAGCATTCTGCTTATTGCAAATGATTGGGAAATTATTTATTTATTAGAGTCAGCTGGAACACGGCTGGCAACAGTCTCATCTCTGAGCCAGTAAGTTCACTCCAGAAACTGGAGCACAAAATCTAGGCGCCACTCCAACGCAGTAACTGAGGAAGCGCTGCGCAACTGGATGTGCCCACTTTTAGATGACAGTTTAAACTTATATCTGTTCTGCCCACTTGTGTGGCATAAGCAATCGGATGGCACTATTCTGAAGAGCTGGGGTAAACTTTACGATGTCCTGGCCAATGTCTATCCTTCAACGAATATCACAAAAACAGATTTATCTGGCTACTTTCTTGTTGTTTGAGGGACCTTGGCTGCCACCTTTCTTTCATTACAACAGTGCTTTTGAGGCAGCACGGTGGTGCAGTGGGTTAGCCCTGTTGCCTCATGGTGCCGAGGTCCCAGGTTCGATCCTGGCTCTGGGTCACTGTCCGTGTGGAGTTTGCACATTCTCCCCGTGTTTGCGTGGGTTTCGTCCACCACAACCCAAACGTGTGCAGGCTAGGTGGATTAGCCACGCGAAATTGCCCCTTAATTGGAAAAAAAACTACCTTGGGTACTCTAAAAAAAATTTTAAACCCAAAAAAAAATAATGCTTTTGCTTCAACAGGTATTGAATGGGATATAAAGTTCTTTGGTATGTGAGGCGATTGTACATGGTGCCATATAAAGCATTTCACATTAAATGTATTGCGTCTGCCACTGGCCTTCCTTTCTTATTCCCAGCTATAGCAGACTGGAGAAAAGCAGTGAACCGTTCCAAGCTAGGTGTAGAGGCAGGGGTGTTGAAGTTTTTAAAAAACAAATGATCTTTACTCTCCTTCACTAAGTTACCTCCTGGATACAAATTCCTTTCAAAATACTGTTTCAGCTCACTCTGCCGAGAATGTGTCAACTCCAGAATGTTCCAAATTCTTATTTATTTATAAGTTGAACAAACAAAGCCAGGGCTCTAAACTGCAGCCTGACCTATAACTGAACCCACCATTTATTCCAAGAATCCACTGAAATTGCTCCTTCTGTTGTTAAAAGGTGACACACCTATTTAACCAAGAGTTTACTCAGGAAGATTTGCTGTTAATATATCAAAAGCTTTGCCCTGCATGCACTTATACATGTAACTGTAGTTTGCAATTTTGGTCAAATTTATACTAATTTTCAAACTTATTCCAAATCACCCATTTTTTTTCTTTTAAACTTACTCAGGCTAACATATGATTCTCCTGATATATGGTTCTCCACAGACTTCCAAGTGAACACATCAGGCAGCAACCATATCCGGCATTCTGCAATTCCAATTGAGGGGCAATTTAACGTGGCCAACCCACCTACCCTGCACATCTTTTTTGGGTTGTGGGGGTGAGGACTATGCAGACACCGGAGAATGTGCAAACTCTGCACGACAGTGACCCAGGGCCGGGATCGAACCCTGGTCCCCGGCACGCGAGGCAGCAATGCTAACCACTGTGCCACCCACAACAGGCAGTCTCAATCAGCATAAGGGGAGCTATGTATTTCTAAGACCATGATTTGCATGTTAAATGGGCCTACCGTAACACAGGCAGATGATCGGGGTGCAGGAGCAACAGAGGGAATGGGGCACGGCCAACCTATTTTTGCCAAGCAGGAGGCATTAAAATCCATTTTAACGTATACAACCTTTGCTGCAGGAGATTCCTGATTCTAAAGGGAGAAAAGATTTTGCACTTGCACAGCGCCTTTCATTGGCTTAGGATGTGCCAAAACACACTGCAGCCAGATATCTTTGAATTGCAGTCACAGAGAGAAACCCAGGTGCAAATATGTGCACAGCAAGCTCCCACAGACAGCAATGCGACAATGACTGGATAATTTCTGATGTCAATTGAGGGATAAATGTTGACCATTACATTGGAGATATAGTGCAATGGATTCCTTAATGTCCACCTGCGAGGATGTCATGGCCTCAGTTTAACAACTCATCCAAAAAACACTGACACTCTCGACTTTTGTTCAAGTTTGTGGAACAGGGCTTGAACCCACAACTTTCAGAGGCAAGAGTGCGACCACTGAGCCATAGCTGACACTGTAAATATACATACATTAAATAAATGGCATACAACAGTGCCAACATAATTCCTGTCACACTTCTATATCAAGGCAAATTTATGTGGCAGGCTTTTTTATGTAAAATTTGATTGGGTTTATACAAACTTTTATTTTACCACAAAACAAATATCTTCCAGCTATCTGGATAGCATTACAATTTATTTACCACAACCAATGCAAATTTATTCATTGCATTCTCTCTTTTGTCAATTCATTTGAAGAGCAGTAGGCTAGCAAAGAAAACCAAATTACTCAAAAGGAGGAGAAAATTCTTGGAACTTCATCCACATGCCACTTCTTTCCTCTCCACAGTGACTGAAAATATGAATGTAACATTTTTTTTAAATTATTTTTTTAAAGACATTTTTTTCCAGTTAAGGGCCAATTTAGCGGGTCAATCCATCTACCCTGCACATCTTTGGGTTGTGGGGTTGAGACCCACGCAGACATGGGGAGAATGTGCAAACTCCACGTGGACAGTGACCCGCGGCCGGGATCGAACCTGGGTCTTCGATGCAGTGAGGCAACAGTGCTTACCACTGCACCACCGTGCCACTCGTAAGAATGTAAGACTTTCAGCTTAATAAAAACACACAAAAAAACCCACATTTTACAATAATATAATTAAATCTGCCTATTAAATTGCACTTTTGAGTTTTGAACAGCTTCTTTCAAATACTTGGGTTTCAAGCTTATATTTTGACTTTCGGTCATCAGTTTGTTAGCTTGGTGCATTTGTTACAAATTACGAATTCCCACAGTCCTAACGTGTGGCGCACACAATTTCACCACATTCATCGTCTCACAGTCGCCGATCCTGTAATGAGAATTTTTACTTACTACCTTTCTCCCAAATGATTCCCAAACGTACTTGGAAATAAGTCTCTTTCTACAGCTATGTTTTACATCTTAGCTAACTGTTCAAGTTTTACCTCAGGAAAAGCCACACAGCAACTTTGCTATTTATACCTGCAGCTTGAACGAAACAAAATTGTCTTCGCAAGGCAAAATTGGTCAACTCTTATGCTTTACTCAAATTAGGAACCTTTCTCTTTTCAGTAATGAGTTCAAATCTAATTTCTCAAGTAAGCTGTGGAACATTTCTGACTGATCGCAAGTTTGGTGCCATGCAAGCATAGAAAAATGCAAGGCCGAGGAGACAGTACAAGAATCAGTAGAGAATAAAATTTGAGGGGGAAACTTGCTTCAGAGGAACTGCAACAAAGTTACACTCACTTGATTCCCGAAATGAGGGGGTTGTGCTACGTAGGGGTATGGAGTAGAATGCACCTATACGCTCTTACAGTTTTTGGAAGACCGAGGGAGCATTGAAACATGTAAAATTCTTAGTAAGCGTAACAGGGTAGATGCTGAGAGGTTGTCTCCACTGGGCTGATTGATGGAGTCATTGTGTCAAGATGGTGGGATCAGCTATTTGAGACTGAAATATACAGTCAGAGGGTTATAAATCTTCGGCATTCTCTACCCCAGAGGGCTGTGAATGCTCACATTAATACTGACATAGAATCATTTTCAGATGCTAAAAGACATTGAAGGAAAGGGTGGGAAAATGGAAATATGTAGAAGTTCAGCCCTGACCTTACGGAATGGACGATCGGGCATGGGGCCCATGTGACCTATTGCTGTGTCGTATCCGAATCTGAAAGATAGATGTGGAGAGGGATGCAAAAAAATAACCGTGCACTTTTGCTCCAGGATATCATCCCTTCACCACTATAATTCCAAATCCATGTTTACCTGCCTTACCACCTATTTGCAGCAGTCAGCTTCACCTTGACCAGCTTATGCAGGCTTCCTCATTTGTTCCCATCCCATCAGACTTGGGCCTATCCTGAAGGAAACTTTAAGCACAAAATTCAATTTAATTACCAGGCCTGCTGACTATGTTGGCTGCACAGTCGTTCAGTGAAATTGCATTAGCAGTCTATGTCAGTCAATCATCAGTCCAAGAGTGGGACATGAATCCACAGCTTTTATCCAGTCCAGAGCATCCGTAAATGCAAACTATCAGAAGCAGCCCTCCAGTGGGTTATGCCAGCCGATCTCAGCAGTTGTTTTCCCACACCAAAGTCTTTCCTTTTCCCAGCTGCTTCCCTGATGAATCTGACACAGCCACCTGAAATGCACTTCATCTGCTCCGGGGCAGCACGGTAGCTTAGTGGTTAGCACTGTTGCTTCACAGTGCCAGGGTCCCAGGTTCGATTCCCGACTTGGGTCACCGTCTGTGCGGACTCTGCACATTCTACCCGTGTCTGCGAGGGTTTCCTCCGGGTGCTCTGGTTTCCTTCCGCAAGTCCCAAAAGACATGCTGTTAGGTAATTTGGACATTCCGAATTCTCCCTTTGTGTACCCGAACAGGCGCCGGAATGTAGCTTTTCACAGTAATTTCATTGCAGTGTTAATGTAAGCCTACTTGTGACAATAAAGATTATAATATTATTATTTCCGATTTCTTGTAACATGCTGACCTTTTGGCTACTTTTTCTGAACTGTCCCTCCTACCAGTCATCCCACTCCTTCTATACATTCAGGTTTGGCTCCAGGTACTCGTGGCTACGCTTCTGGCCATGGTAAAACCGTAGACCTGTTAAGTTTCTTAAAAAATTAAACTCGTGCATGTTGGGGTGAGAAAAAAGGAAATTGCATTGTGAATTAATTTTGAGTTTGGGCCAACGTTATACTTGCTCAATCTTTGGTCGTTTGGTTTCCAAAGTCACCAGGACCTTCCCGGTGTAGATTTGTTATTCCCAGAGAGAAAAGAAAAGCAAATGCATGCCACTCATCATGGATGACCATGCAAGTTAAGGAGATCCCTCATGGTGCTATATTCTGGAGGACTTATTAAGACAAGGTTAAAAGCTGAACTGACTGAATAACATTTTTCACACATTTTGTCTTCAGCGATATTGCATGAAGGGCAAATACAGAATGAAATCACCCAGCATTCTAACAAACAGTTTCTGAAAAGTAAACTCAATATTTTGCACCATTGCGGTTTGATGGCGGCTATTTTGATAATTTTACTGCACAATTAGGTATTACAACATAGGGAAATATTGCTGAATAAAAGGATACACAATCTCACCAAATATAATCACTTCATGTATACACAAGTCCTGGGGGAAGTTCAAATTCTCAACTGTTTTTGTTAACTCAAGGGTATGAAAATGTATGCAATCTCTTAAGCACACAATACATCAAAACACCATATGTCAAGTTTCCGTGACTTTGCTTTCAAGTTCAAATTAACATTAAAACTTCAGCATCGAAAACAACCACTGATGGCAACATAGAGTATATAAAAACTTCTCAATTAGTAATATGGAACACTCAAATTTATCAGCAAGAGCTGGTGGGGCAGCATGGTAGCATAGTGGTTAGCACAGCTGCTTCACAGTTTCAGGGTCCCAGGTTTGATTCTCGGCTTGGGTCACTCGCTGTCTGTGCAGAGTCTGCACGTTCTTCCTGTGTCTGCGTGGGTTTCCTCCGGGTGCACCAGTTTCCTCCCCCAGTCCAAAGGTGTGCGGGTTAGGTGGATAGGCCACGCTAAATTGCCCTTAGTCTCCAAAAAGGTGAGATGGGGTTACTGGGATAGGGTGGAGGTGTGGAGTGTTCTTTCCAAGGGTTGGTGCAGAATTGATGGGCTGAATGGCCTCCTTCTGCACTGTAAATGCTATGTCATTCCAACCCATCTGTACATTTAATTAGCAAAATGTTGGGGGGCTTTCTTCAGCAGTAAGTGGAAAAAGATTTTCAGACAGTTATTAAAGTTTTAATTAATGACAAATTGTGCTATGTAAAATATTACATAATTACATGAAGGGCAAATGCAGAATGAAATCACCCACCAAACTAAATACATTATGGGCAGCACGGTAGCACAGTGGTTAGCATAATTGCTTCACAGCTCCAGGGTCCCAGGTTCGATTCCCGGCTTGGGTCACTGTGCAGCGTCTGCACGTTCTCCGTGTGTGTGCGTGGGTTTCCTCTGGGTGCTCCGGTTTCCTTCCACAGTCCAAAGATGTGCAGGTTAGGTGGATTGGCCATGCTAAATTGCCCTTTGGTGTCCAAAATTGCCCTTAGTGTTGGGTGGGGTTACTGGGTTATGGGGATAGGATGGAGGTGTGGGCTGGGGTAGGGTGCTCTTTCAAAGAGCCGGTGGTGACTCGATGGGCCAAATGGCCTCCTTCTGCACTGTAAATTCAATGATTACAACTCCATTCACCAAATCGATTAAACAAATTCACCACGGGTTTTATTTAAATTGTTATTACCAAATTACTCGGTCGCCCTTGCTAGGTTTGTGGTCAGATCACATCTGAAAACACTTCCATGTCCATAAAAAGATTAGCAGCAAAACCACGGGTAGGGTTGAGTGTAAGCGATATATCACACACAAGATTGACAAAGACTTCCTTTGCTATCAATTAAGGAAACTCCTTTTCCGCTGTGGTATTATGACACTACACTAGTTTCCCTATTATTCAGTTGTTAAGTACTTCTTCTAATTCACCATTACATTACAACCACAACATTCACAGTCTCCCTCTTTCTTTGAGTGACAATGGGTGCTTGCTTGCCATGTCAAAAAGTAACATTCCACTAGCAGGAATAGTAGCTGTAGAAAAAGATCACCTTAGAATTATATTCTGGGGCATAAATCAATTCTAAATTAATGAATGACTTTACTCCAAAACAGAGTCAGGACATAGTCACTGGGATGCAGAACAGGAAGAATTCTATCTTTTGGTAAGCAACATTAACTGGCAAAAAAAAACTTAGGTGATACATGATCTTGGCTGCGAACTAACTACCATACCTGTGTTTGCAAGCAAAGCCAAAGTTTTTTTTTTAGTCCGACAGATTTTGAAACATTTCCCCATGTCTGTTCTCAGAACTTAGTTTAAAGTACTTCTCCAGATTTACCTTTTCCATCCAGTTTGCTATTTCAAGTATCTGTATAAAAAGTCACCTTTCACAAGCTTCCTTAAAATCTTTTCTTATAACTCGCGCCTTTTAGACCCGCCTCGTCCACTGCCTCCAACTCTTGGGCCCTTGCGTTTTGGTGACCAGCATTACATACAGCATTCAAAAGATGTGAGCTTTAGAAATACGCACACACCGTACTCTTTAATTTTTGGTATTTCTGAAACCCACATTATTTTGTGGTTACTGCCCTCCTGTCGATGTCACAACTTGCACTTTCTTGTACATCAGCCGACGCATATGGAGGTGTGCATTACCTTTTGTGATTTTCCTGACATAAGGAATAAAGCAATAATGCATTACACTCATCAAACAGACTCTTAACCACTTATATTTATTTGAAATTACCCATTAAAATAACTCTCCAGTTCTCATCAACCCTTCCTAACATTTTCATGCTGACAATCATCTGCAGTATAGCCTGTATTCAATTTTTTATACATTAGCAATTTCTAACTAGAATAGTTCATGGTCTAGTTTTCCACCTTCCAGTTTCAAACAGGGTTACCACTTCCTCCTTTTCTATCCACAATATACCCTCATGGTGGCACTGTGGTTAGCACTGCTGCCTCAGCGCCAGGGACCTGGGTTTGAATTCTGGCCTCAGGTGACTGTGTGGAGTTTGCACATTCTCTCCATATCTGTGTGGGTTTCCTCCAGGTGCTCCGGTTTCCTCCCAGTGTGCAGGCTAGGCGGATTGGCCATAGTAAATTGTCCTCAAGGTTTCAAAGGTTAGGTGGGGTTACAGGGAAAGGGGGGGGATTGGGTCTGTGCAGGGTGCTTTCAAATGGTCGGTGCACACTCGATGGGCCGAATGGCCTCCTTCTGCACTGTAGGGATTCTATTGCGTACAATCAGGCACATTGTTGATAATCCAACCACATATTCTAGTTCCTTATTACCACAACAATCTCTACTTCAATCATCTTATTTTTAATACTTCTAACATTCAGATATTTATTGGAGTTTTGCCTTCTTTCTTGGACTGCTTTCTCATCTTTAGTCCATGAATGTCTTCTGAAAGTGTGCACCTTGCCTGTTGGTTACATTCTACCCTATGATAAGTTTAGTTTCATATTCAGTAATCTACCCCAACTCCACCATAGATCTCATAATGATTCCCAATAGCTGCTCAACATTCCTAACAAGATCATTGTTTTTCTTGGTTGAGGCTCAGTCCATCTTTCCTGCAGTAGCTCTTTTTATTCTGAATATTTCCGCAGTTAGAGTCAAATGTATCAGGTTTTTTTTATATATCTCGATAGCTATATAAATATATATAATATATAAATAATATAGAATATATATTACAGGCAGAGAGAGAGAGAGAGAGGCGGGGGGGAGAGAGAGAGAGAGAGAGAGGCGGGGGGGGGAGAGAGAGGAGGCGGGGGAGGAGAGAGAGAGAGAGAGAGGTGAGGGGGGGGGAGAGGGAGGAGGGGGGGGGGGGAGGAGAGGAGAGGGAGGGGAGGAGAGGGAGGGGGGGGGGGAGGAGAGGAGGGAGGGAGGGGGGGGGAGGGGGGGAGAGGGGGGGGGGAGGGAGAGAGAGAGAGGGGGGGGGAGGAGAGAAGAGGAGAGGGGGAGGGGGGGGGGGAGAGAGAGGGGGGGGGAGAGAGAGAGAGAGAGAGGCGGGGGGGGGGGGGAGAGAGAGAGAGAGAGAGGCGGGGGGGAGAGAGAGGAGGGGGGAGAGAGAGCGGGGGGGGGAGAGAGGCGGGGGGAGAGAGGGGGGGGGGAGAGAGGCGGGGGGGAGAGAGGCGGGGGGGAGAGAGGCGGGGGGGGGGAGAGAGGCGGGGGGAGAGAGGCGGGGGGGGGAGAGGAGGGGGGGGGGGGAGAGAGGAGAGAGGCGGGGGGGAGAGAGGCGGGGGGGGAGAGAGCGGGGGGGGGAGAGAGGCGGGGGGGGAGAGAGGCGGGGGGGGGAGAGCGGGGGGGAGAGAGGCGGGGGGGGGAGAGAGGCGGGGGGGAGAGAGGCGGGGGGGAGGAGAGGCGGGGGGGGGGAGAGAGGCGGGGGGGAGAGAGGGAGAGAGGGGGGGGGAGAGAGGCGGGGGGGAGAGAGGCGGGGGGGGAGAGAGGCGGGGGGGGAGAGGCGGGGGGGAGAGAGGCGGGGGGGAAGAGGGGGGGGGGCAGAGGCGGGGGGGAGAGAGGCGGGGGGGAGAGAGGCGGGGGGGAGAGCGGCGGGGGGGAGAGAGGCGGGGGGGAGAGAGGCGGGGGGGGAGAGAGGCGGGGGGGAGAGAGGCGGGGGGGGAGAGGCGGGGGGAGAGAGGCGGGGGGGAGAGAGGCGGGGGGGAGAGAGGCGGGGGGGAGAGAGGCGGGGGGGGAGAGAGGCGGGGGGGAGCAGAGGCGGGGGGCGGGAGAGAGGCGGGGGGGAGAGAGGCGGGGGGGAAGAGAGGCGGGGGGGAGAGAGGAGGGGGGGGAGAGAGGCGGGGGGGAGGAGGCGGGGGGAGGAGGCGGGGGGTAAAGAGGCGGGGGGGAGAGAGGCGGGGGGGAGAGAGGCGGGGGGGAGGAGAGAGGCGGGGGGGAGAGAGGCGGGGGGGAGAGAGGGGGGGGGGAGAGAGGCGGGGGGGGCGAGAGGCGGGGGGGGGAGAGAGGCGGGGGGGAGAGAGGCGGGGGGAGAGAGGCGGGGGGGGAGGAAGCGAGAGAGGCGGGGGGGAGAGAGGCGGGGGGGAGAGAGGCGGGGGGAGAGAGCGGGGGGAGAGAGGCGGGGGGGGAGAGAGGCGGGGGGGAGAGAGGCGGGGGGGAGAGAGGCGGGGGGGAGAGAGGCGGGGGGGAGGAGAGGCGGGGGGGGAGAGAGGCGGGGGGGGAGAGAGGCGGGGGGGAGAGAGGCGGGGGGGGAGAGGCGGCGGGGGGAGAGAGGCGGGGGGGGAGAGAGGCGGGGGGGAGAGAGGCGGGGGGGGGGGGGGAGAGAGGCGGGGGGGGAGAGAGGCGGGGGGGAGAGAGGCGGGGGGGGGAGAGAGGCGGGGGGGAGAGAGGCGGGGGGGAGAGAGGCGGGGGGGGAGAGAGGCGGGGGGGAGGGGAGAGAGGCGGGGGGGAGAGAGGATGGGGGAGAGAGGGGGGAGAGAGGCGGGGGGGAGAGAGGCGGGGGGGGAGAGAGGCGGGGGGGGGGAGAGAGGCGGGGGGGAGAGAGGCGGGGGGGAGAGAGGGGGGGAGCGAGGCGGGGGGGAGAGAGGCGGGGGGGGAGAGAGGCGGGGGGGAGAGAGGCGGGGGGAGAGAGGCGGGGGGGAGAGAGGCGGGGGGGAGAGAGGCGGGGGGGGAGAGAGGCGGGGGGGGGAGAGAGGCGGGGGGGGGAGCGAGGCGGGGGGGAGAGAGGCGGGGGGGGAGAGAGGCGGGGGGGAGAAGGCGGGGGGGGAGAGAGGCGGGGGGGGAGAGAGGGGGGGAGAGAGGCGGGGGGGGGAGAGAGGCGGTGGGGGAGAGAGGCGGGGGGGAGAGAGGCGGGGGGTGAGAGAGGGGGGGGGCGAGAGGCGGGGGGAGAGAGGGGGGGGAGAGAGGCGGGGGGGAGAGAGGCGGGGGAGGAGGCGGGGGGGAGAGAGGCGGGGGGGAGAGAGGCGGGGGGGAGAGAGGCGGGGGGAGAGAGGCGGGGGGGAGAGAGGCGGGGGGGAGAGAGGCGGGGGGGGCGAGAGGCGGGGGGGAGAGAGGCGGGGGGAGAGAGGCGGGGGGAGGAAGCGAGAGAGGCGGGGGGAGGAAGCGAGAGAGGCGGGGGGGAGAGAGAGGCGGGGGGGCGAGAGAGCGGGGGGGAGAGAGAGGCGGGGGGGGGAGAGAGGCGGGGGGAGAGAGGCGGGGGGGGAGAGAGGCGGGGGGAGAGGCGGGGGGGAGAGAGGCGGGGGGGAGAGAGCGGGGGGGAGAGAGCGGGGGGGAGAGAGGCGGGGGAGAGGGGGGAGAGAGGCGGGGGGGAGAGAGGCGGGGGGGGAGAGAGGGGGGGGGAGAGAGGCGGGGGGAGGAAGCGAGAGGGGGAGAGAGGCTGGGGGGGAGAGAGGCGGGGGGGAGGAGAGAGGCGGGGGGGGAGAGAGGCGGGGCGGGGAGAGAGGCGGGGGGGAGAGAGGCGGGGGGAGAGAGGCGGGGGGAGAGAGGCGGGGGGGAGAGAGGCGGGGGAGAGAGGCGGGGGGGGAGAGGCGGGGGGGAGAGCGAGGCGGGGGGGGAGAGAGGCGGGGGGGAGAGAGGCGGGGGGGAGAGAGGCGGGGGGGAGAGAGGCGGGGGGGAGAGAGGCGGGGGGGGAGAGAGGCGGGGGGGAGAGAGGCGGGGGGGAGAGAGGCGGGGGGAGAGAGGCGGGGGGAGAGAGGCGGGGGGGGAGAGAGGCGGGGGGGAGAGAGGCGGGGGGGGAGAGAGGCGGGGGGGGAGAGAGGCGGGGGGGAGAGAGGCGGGGGGGAGAGAGGCGGGGGGAGAGAGGCGGGGGGGAGAGAGGCGGGGGGGAGAGAGGCGGGGGGGAGAGAGGCGGGGGGGAGAGAGGCGGGGGGGAGAGAGGCGGGGGGGAGAGAGGCGGGGGGGAGAGAGGCGGGGGGGAGAGAGGCGGGGGGGAGAGAGGCGGGGGGGAGAGAGGCGGGGGGGAGAGAGGCGGGGGGGAGAGAGGCGGGGGGGAGAGAGACGGGGGGGAGAGAGGGGGGGGGGAGAGAGGCGGGGGGAGAGAGGCGGGGGGGAGAGAGGCGGGGGGGAGAGAGGCGGGGGGGAGAGAGGCGGGGGGGAGAGAGGCGGGGGGGAGAGAGGCGGGGGGGGAGAGAGGCGGGGGGGGAGAGAGGCGGGGGGGGGAGACAGACACAAAACACACCAGTTGACAGCCATTTGTTTACATATTCAATTATATGTCTTTCTTTATAATACAGACTTTAACACGAGGGATCAGCCCAATGGCTACTATTTACAAAGTCTCTGCATGCCTGAATGTCTCCCTCGTGCCTTAGTAACCAGAACTGAAAACAGTGCTCAAGGTGTGGTCTGACCAGCAGCATTGTACAGTTTGAACACGATCTCTCTTATTTATGGTTTGGTTATATAGTCCAATGTTTTGTTAGCTTGTTGAGAGCTGCTCTGCATTGATTGCACATGTCAAGTCTATTAAGACATCCGAGTCTCTTTGAATATTATTCCGAGTTTATTCAACATCATTTATTGGGTGTGTCACCTATTGTTCACCTATACCTGCACATTATTTACATTAATCTACATTAAATTTCTTCTACCGTGGTTCTGTCCTCCCACATATTTTGTCCGAACCCTTCTGTCATTTCTTTTTTTTAATAAATTTAGAATACCCAATTATTTTTTCCAACTAAGGGGCAATTTAGAGTGGCCAATCTACCTAGCCTGCACATCTTTGGGTTGAGGGGGTGAAACCCACGCAGACACGGGGAGAAAGTGCAAACTCCACACGGACAGTGACCCAGGGCCGGGATTCGAACCCTGGTCCTCAGCGCCGTAGGCAGCAATGCTAACCACTATGCCACTGTGCTGCCTCCTTCTGTCATTTCTGAGCTCCTGCCTTAGTTTCTGGTTTCCAAGGCTGAAGAGTCATATTGGAGTCGGAAGGTTAACTCTGTTTCTCTCTCCACAGATGCTGCCAGACCTGCTGAGTATTTTCAGTACTTTCTGAAGTAATGTTGTAACTGGCTGCAATATATGCAGTTCTTTTGCTTAATACAATTAGTACTCATAATACCCAAAGAAAACAAAAATATATATTGTAACATATTTGGCATAAATCAAAATTGGAAGGGTGTCCAATAAAGTGGGAATGGATAAACATCTCCCTCTTTACTCCTAAAATTGCCAATGTTGCACTAAAATGTTGTAGACATTGCACTTTATTTGGGATACACATACTTTCATTTACCCAAGTGTTGTAATGAACCCAATTTATAGTGAAGATAAATCAGGCAACTCCCAGGTTGTGTTCAGTGGAAAATGTCATATTTCATTAGTTATCTTAGCAGCTTGCAACCAATTCACGTACAGTGAGCCCTCACTTCGAAGTTATAGTTGCGTTCCTGAAAATCACAACTTCAAGTGAAACATTGACCTTCCTGGTCCGAAAAAACAAATATTAAAACATGATACCCTCTAAACCTGAAATATTCTACATTGCTAAATTCATACATTGTTAAATAAAATAGCTTTTAAAATAGGTTTAAAAATATAAAATAAAAATATGACTTTCTACTTACAGCACCTCCTGCTCGTCATGGATCCTGTTCCTGAACCTACTACTCCCTGACTCTCCCAGTCTCTGGAGATGTTCTGCCTCCACTACATGTGGACCCGCCCCACTCCTAACCTCAACGGTCTCTACCCTCCTCACTCCCCGAGTTATGGCCTCTGCTCTCCCCAACCCACCCTCCGGCCAAACCTCCCACTCCTTGGCCCACCCTCTCTCCTGGACATGCGTCTGTATGTGAAGATCCACTCCAAAAGACAGAGCTCCAGTGTAAGGGCAGCACGGTGGCGCAATGGTTAGCACTGCTGCCTTACGGCACCAAAGACCCGGGTTCGAAAAAAATAATTGGGTACTTCAATTTAAAAAATTTTTTTTTTTTTTTTAAAATTAAAAAGAGCTCCAGTATTGTGGAAGTCTCGATGATGTAGAAGTACTGAGCGGGGGCTGCTCCAAACTATGTCTATTTTTTAAATATTCCTGCCTCACTAATCTTCTTCTGAGTCCTCACAGAAAGGAGCATTTTTTAAAAAAGAACATGGAATGTAGCAGCCACAGCTGTACACTTACACTTCCACAACATCAGAGCTCTGACTTTGGATCAGATCTGGAGCTTCAAACAGGAAAGCAGGTCCAGGCGAGGGACGTGGCAAGAAGGTGAGTCAGAGAGTGAGGCCTCAGGCAGAGGGTGGGTCAGGGAGTGGCAAAAGGCTGCAACTTGGGAAGCAAGGAGGGGAGAGGCCGCTCCAAAAATGGTGCCAATCGGGTCTCAAGGGAAACGACGTTAAAACAAATGTCACAACGCAATGAGATTAAGGACCCCAATTAACTTGGTGGCATTAAAGTTAAACATTAAATGAGGACTTACTGTAAGTAGAGTACACACTGGGGAGTCTGAGCAGTACAAAGCTATTAAAGGAGTTTAAGGCTCAATGTTGCCACACTGTAAAACAATCCACAATGATCACAAGGCTGATCCAGTGGTTCACTCTAAAGTGCAGAATTTTAAACCAGGTATTTCCTTGTCATTTTATCCTCCGTGCTTCCTTTAGGCAGGGGGACCTCTCCAAGACCAGCAGATCCTTTCACCCGCCGCCAGTATTCATCCTCCACCTTCCTTCCTCTCTGGCCTCGTAGTCATTCTTGATCTTTTCATTGAGAACTATTGGCGTGACGTTGGCCACCTTGAATTTCTATGCCCTTCTCAGCCACTCTAATCAGTCTCCCTCTAAACTTGCTGCACTCCATTCTTTCAGGCGCAACCCTGGCATTCTCAATCTGCTGAGAAGGTGCTGCTACAGCTGTCTGGCATACCAAGCTTTACCTTGGAGAAGCTGAGCGTCCACTCTCAGATACTTCTTTCTACCTCCCCCTGGACTGTGACCCCCAACACCGAACATCAAGCCGTTGTTTCTCGGCGTGTAACTGACCTCATCTTCCACAGCTTTCCACCTCACAGTCCCCAACAGCCCACTTCCACCTCCTTACCAACATCCACAAACAGCACTGTCCCGGTCAACTCATCCTTTCACCCTGTCCCGGCCCAACTCAACTTATTTCTTCCTATCTTGGCTTTATTTGTTCTCCCCTTGTTCAGTCTCTTCTGTCCTGCAATCGTGATTCTGCTGATGTCCATCGTCATTTCAGCAAATTCCAGTTTCCTGCCATGAAATGACTGGCACCTCGTCACTCGAACATACAATCCCTCTGCCCCTCCATGCCCCACTCGGAATATCCGAGGACTCGTTTCATAGAACAGGCCCTTCGGCCCTCGATGTTGTGCCAAGCGTTGTCCGAAACCAAGATCAAGCTATCCCCCTCCCTGTCATTCTGTTGTGCTCCATGTGCCTATCCAATAACCGCTTGAAAGTTCGTAAAGTGTCCGACTCCACTATCACAGCAGGCAGTCCATTCCAACTTCCTTGAACAGAGGCCCAAAGCTTCCCCATCACCCGCCACTCTCCTCCACTTAGCTGAGCTTGTTCTCTCACTGAACAATTTCTCCTTTAACTTGTCTTCACTTTGTCCAAATAAAATGTTTGCTTATGGCCCTACATGGCCATCCCCACCCCCTCTCATCCGAAACTGGAAAAAATAATCAATTTTGCTTCCAATTTCCACCCTTCTCTCACCTTCACAAAACCCATGTCACTTCCCTTACCTTGATTTCGGTCTCCATTTCTGGTGATAAGCTATTTTCTAATATTCCGCTGACTCTCACATCTACCCCACCATGTTCAGCACCACACATGGCTACTCCAAATGCAGCAAGGTCTAGACAATATCCAGGCTGGGGTTCACAAGTGCCAACAATGGCTATCTCCAACAAGAGTGAATGTTCCCATCATGCCTTGACATTCAATGGTATTACCATTGCTGAATCCCTCATTATCAACATCTTGGGTGTTACATTGACCAGCAGCTTAACTGGACCAGTCATATAAATATTGTGGCTACAAGAGCGGGTCAGAGGCTAGGAATCTAATGGTGAGTGACTCACCTCCCAACTCCCTAGAGTCTGTCCAACATCTAACGGCGCAAGTCAGAAGTGTGATCAAACACGCTCCCCTTGCCTGAATGAGTGCAGTCCCAAGAATACTTTGGAAGCTTGATACGGTTGAGGACAAAGCACCCCACGTGATTCCAAACATTCAGTGTGTACTATCTATAAGTTGCACTGCAGAAACTAACCACGGCTCCTTAGACAGCATTTTCCAAATACGACAACGACCATTCAGAAGGGAACAACCAGGAAGTTCCCCTCCAGCCACTCACCATCCTGACTTGGATCACCGTTCCTTCACCGTCACTGGGTCAAAATCCTGGGACTCCCTCTCTAACAGCTCTGTGGGTGTACCTACATCACATGGACTGCAGCAATTCAAGAAGGCAGATCACATTCTCAAGGGCAATAAATGTTTGCCAAGCCAGCGAAGCCTACATCCCTTGAATGAATAAAACAAAAACTATACCTCCTCATACCTTGCTTCCAAAGGTTCCATTCCATTCTCCCAGTTTCTCCAGCACATCCGTTTTGATGATGCTACTTTGCACAATGGCGCTTCAGACATCTCTTCCTTTTTCCTCAAATGAGGATTACCCAGCAATGTGGTTGACACATGGCCCTCAATGGTGTTCAACCCATTTCCCACACTTCTGCCCTCACCTCTTCCCCCTCCCTCCCAGAACCACAATGAGGATCCCCTTGTCTTCACTTTCCACTCCACCACCCTCTATATTCAGAAGACCATCGCTGTCATTTGCGTCACCTCCAGTACGATGTCACCTCCAGTACGATGTCACCTCCAGTACGATGTCACCTCCAGTACGATGTCACCTCCAGTACGATGTCACCTCCAGTACGATGTCACCTCCAGTACGATGTCACCTCCAGTACGATGTCACCTCCAGTACGATGTCACCTCCAGTACGATGTCACCTCCAGTACGATGTCACCTCCAGTACGATGTCACCTCCAGTACGATGTCACCTCCAGTACGATGTCACCTCCAGTACGATGTCACCTCCAGTACGATGTCACCTCCAGTACGATGTCACCTCCAGTACGATGTCACCTCCAGTACGATGTCACCACCAGTACGATGTCACCTCCAGTACGATGTCACCTCCAGTACGATGTCACCTCCAGTACGATGTCACCTCCAGTACGATGTCACCTCCAGTACGATGTCACCTCCAGTACGATGTCACCTCCAGTACGATGTCACCTCCAGTACGATGTCACCTCCAGTACGATGTCACCTCCAGTACGATGTCACCTCCAGTACGATGTCACCTCCAGTACGATGTCACCTCCAGTACGATGTCACCTCCAGTACGATGTCACCACCAGTACGATGTCACCACCAAACACCATTTCCCCTCCCCTCCCACAGCAATATTCCAAAGGGACCATTCCCTCTGTGACACCCTCTTGTCTCCTCTATCACCCCAAACACCTCATCCCCTTCCCATGCAATCGCTGGAGGTGCAACACTTGCCCCTTTGCCTCCTCCCTCCTCATTGTCCAAGGCCCCAAAACCCCTTCCAGATTAATGAGCGATTTACCTGGATTTCTTTCAATTTAGTAATATATTCACTGTTCACAATGCAGCCTCTTCTACATTGGGGAAACATAACTGAAACAGGGTGACTGCGTTGCGGAACACCTCCACTCAATCCGCAAGCATAACCCCCCAGCCTTCTGGTTGCCTGCCATTTTCATCCACCACCATGCTCATGCTCTCATTTCTGTCCTCAGCCTGCTACAATGTTCCACTGAAACTCAACTCAGCCACGAGGACCAGCACCTCATCTTCCAAGTCAGTACTTTGCAGCCTTCTGGACTCAACAACTTCAGACCATGAACTCAGTCCTCCATTGTTTCATTTTTTGACCAAATGCCGGCCTGTATCTTGCTTTTATGTTTTGCATTCACTCAATCTCCTGCACCTACTCACTCAATCTCCCGCACCTAGTTGGGCTATAAGGCAGACTTTCATCTGTTTCCATAGCTAGTAGTTCCCGGAACAGGTTGCTGGTCTGTCGCCAGGGGCTTGTAGCTTGAGGGGCACCACTCCACATTAAGTGTGGCTGAACAGGAGTCTTTCCCGCTCTTACCACCAACATTTCAAAGGATTTTCAGGTTGACACTCAACCTGTTTGACCAGCATTCACACATACCTGTCCTTTATTCTGCTACTAACATTTACTCTCGACCAATGCTTCCCTCCTTTACTACAACCATTACCACTCCTTTTGCCTTTTGTTCCATGAGATCTTTGTCATTTAATCTCTCCCGTCCTCTAACCTATCCCCGGCCTTCCGTTTTGTTCTATCTGATCCTCCCCCAACTTTTCTGACGGCATTGAGCCCATCACATTTGTCTTCACTTCCGAAGCAGAGTCGTATTAGACCCACAACGTTAACTCTGTTTCTCTCGCCATAGGTAGCGCCAGGCCAGCCGAGGTTTTCCAGCACTTCCTGCTTTTATTTCAGATTTCCTGCATTCCCGGTATTTTGCTTTTAATATCGCCAACAAACGCAGCCCACTTGTGAAGAATGGCCATTCTGGTGCTCAGTAAACCACAACACAGACAACCACGGTAGTGCGCGCTTCGGAAAGTAGGAAAGGAGAAAATCAGAATGAAGAAGAAAACAATATATTGATGTTCCAGAAGGTGGCAGGATGCCTATTCATAGCTGGGCAGCAACTCTCGATAATCTAAATGTTCAATAACCCCCACGGGTCTCGGCATCCTTCTGCGAAATCCCATAGCAAAAGCCAGGTGTTTTCCGTCAAGAAAGGGGGGAAGAATTTGAAAAAGAAAAAACAATGTGGGGGAGGAATCACCGTGACCTACCCATTCACTTACCTCCAGTTTCTCGTCTCTTTGACACACAGGAAGGCAGACACATCTCAGAAAGATAATTTAAGGCTATTAAAGATCAGCACCCTGCACAGAAGGTTTCAGATTATTTTATCATCAGCTCATGCTGAATGCGCAATGATACATTGGTTAACTATTAAAGTTTTTTTTTTAAGCATCTCACCATTAAAACATAACAGTTGTGCAAATGTAAGCATATTCACTCATTTCCTTTCCCTCCGTGTTCCAGGATCACCAGAATTTCAGGATAAAATGTGAGTAGATCCCCCCCCCCCCCCCCCCCCCATTCGTACAACTCTTACCTGTTTCCGAAGAGTCAGTCTCAATCTCCTGCTCTTCTGCAACATCTTGCATCAAGTAAGTTTCATCACCATAGACCAATATCTGTGCTGCGTAGACCTGGTCAAGCCTGGCACTGGGAACTGGCTCCACGATCACTGCAGGGTAGTCTGTACCCGTCTCTGCCTCCTGCAGGGCAAAGTAGCACAAGACACGAGAGGAATTGTAAAAATGCATAAATATCAACAGGCGGCTCACAACAGTAACGTTCTGTTTTTAAATTACACCGACATTGGGTTGTTTGCACTCGGTCACTGGACAGAATTGCAACAAGGAATGCAGTGCTCCCCAGCTGAATAACCTGGAAAGACTTCTCAGACACATGATAGCCAAGGAGTTGTTGGCAGCTCTGGAAAGGCAACTCAAAAGGAGTTAGCATTTCAAGAGAAGGCACGGAAATGGGTTCCAAAGGAAAAGGACAAGAGTCACCCCCTCACTCTGAAAGATTAGGAGCATGTTGGAGTAGCAGAACCACCAAACTTCTTTTGTTTTTACTCTGGTGTAACCCATTTACTTTCAGGTCACCAAAATGATGTGTTCACCGGAGATTCTTGACTTGGCCAAATTGACATGGTAATTCGGACTTGGCTTTCGGAACATGTTACATAAATCTATAATACATTCTGTTTCCTACACAATTCAGAACTAATTGTAACCTGACAATCAAAAGGTCCTGTGACAAATATTTGTAATTGGCACAGCATCTCAAAAAAATGGTTTTTAAACCACCGTTTTAGGTCCGATGTTCTGGTTATAAATCTCCAGTGTGTGCCACTGCTTGAGAATGAGACAGACCTTTCACCTCCCTACGAGAGTGCAGTGCTGATCCCCAATTACCAAGTGCAAACAAGCCACAGCAATGTTGGATAAGGCAACCATTTCCTTCCGAGCCTGTCTGCTCAAGGATCGGCAGAGGCCTAGCTGCAGGCCACCTGCCTGCATGCGACTGCTGCTGGGGTGGAGCCTAGAGAGAAAATAACCACATTCATAACCTCAAGATGTTTCTACAAATAACTGGCTTGCTGGTGGCAGGGTGTCAAACCAGGGCCTACATCCTCATCTCTGGTATGAGAAGAGCTCTCGAAAAAAGAACAATTATTGCACACATTGGCATTTTGCAAGAGATCTCCTCATCCAAGTGGCTCAGTACAACACCAGGCTGTGTTAACCTGAACAGAGCCATCCAGGGAGTTATTTAGTTTATAAACGGTGATGACAACGCAGCGGCAATAACACAGGCCAAGTAATTCAAAGGCCCCGACTAATTCTCTGCTTGTGGAATTTAAACTCGGTTCATAAATCTGGAATATGAAGATGGTCTCAGAAATGGGGACCACGCCAACCTCAAGTTCACCAATGTCCTTTATAGAAGGAAGTCTGCCTGGTCTGGTCTACATGTGACACCAGACCCACAGCAATACGGCTGACTCTTAAACAGCCCTCTGAAATGGCCCAGCAAGCCATTCGATTCAAGGGCAATTAGGAATGGGCAACAAATGCTGGCCTTAGCAGCAATGCACACATCCCAAAGAAATAAATAAAGCAAATATATAAATCATGAACACTGACACAGTGCAAACAAAAACAAATTATTTGTACAATGGAAGGTTCACAGTGTATGTTGCGTAAACATTCATGAACAAGGTCTGCCAGAATATATTGTATCAAAAATTCAGATTTCAGTAAACCAAAAAATTGGTCCCATTTGAAGGCACCCTGCAGCTCGTACAAAGTACAACTGCGTCATCATTGAACTGAGTGGCTTGTTGGGCCATTTCAGAGGGCAGTTAAGAGTAAACAACATTGCTGTGGATCTGGAGTCGCAGAGGACAAACCAGATAAGGATGGCAGATCAAAAGGACATCAAGCATCCACACAATGTTCAATTGACAAAGAAAAAATTAATTCTTAGCTGATGTACTACATACTTAGTAAAGTGGAATATAAAGGAATAGAAAATGCACAACATTCATGGTCCTGGGTTAAAGGTCAGCAAGGAGGGTTACCCGTCAGCATTGGTACACACAGTATACTCTGACGAAGCAAATACTACCAATAAAAACAGGCCCAATGTACAGCAATCTTGCATAAATGCCAATTTGTTATGACACAGATAGTAAAACTAAACAAAATTCAATTTATAGAAATAAACAGAAAACTAAGGCTGGACCAACAGGATCAGAAATAACAGCAGCCAAGGTTTATTTTCTGTAGATAAGATTACTTCTTTAACAAAAACAAAAATCACATTGGAATTTATCTTCTGTTTGTTGAACTGGGACATTAAAGCAGAAAATGCATCATTTATGTTTGCTGATCATATGTTTTCATTGACTGTCTGGGTACAATATAGAATGAATACCCAGTGAAAAGTCTGACACATTGGCAATTCCGAGCAGGGCTCTTCGTCAAGGGACTCGGGCGAGTTGGAGGAAGTCATTTGTCAAATCTGTCGGAAATCCTGACAGTTCACATGAAGCCGTGCACATACCCGCCTCTTACAACAGCGCAAATCGGGAGGTGATGGGTTTTTCCAGCTCCGAGTTGTTGCAATGTGCCGAGGGTCGGGAAAAGGGAAGTCCGGTCCGGGGAAAACTTGGAACATTTTTATGCTTCAGCGGGAAGAAATTGTCGTTCCAAGGTCACAGATTGTGCCCCATGCAGTCCCGTATTTTCCAAAGGGCACTGAAAGGAAGCTCTTCCTAGACATGGAATTTTCATAACTCCCCTATTACACCACTTTTACCGACCCATGTCGCAAAAAAATAATCAAACGGCTGACAGAGGTTACTCAAAAACATCCCAGCTGCTAGGTTTTCTTTAAGAGAGTCATAATTATTATAATATAATAATCCTTATTATCACAAGTTAACATTGCAATGAAGTTACTGTGAAAAGTCCCTAGTCGCCACATTCCGCCACCTGTTTGGGTGCACAGGGGGAGAATTCAGGATGTCCAAATTAACTAACAGCATGTCTTTCGGGACTTGTGGGAAGGAACCGGAGCACCCAGAGGAAACCCACGGGGAAAAACGTGCAGACTACGCGCACACAGTGACCCAAGCCGGGAATCGGACCTGCGACCCTAGCGCTGTGAAGCAACAGTTCTAACCACTGTGCTACCGTGCCACCCCTCCATGAACTCTCCAATGGTTATCCCATCTCCTTTTTACTGACAACATTTTCAAATAACCAAGACTAAAACGGAAATTGATTTGAATAATCTGTTGTTTTGACCAGTGGCAAATTCTGGAACTGTGGTGGGAGAAATAAAACATTTTCACACAAGTTGCTTGGGTTTCGATTGCACTGCCTGGAGGTGGAGGCAGCTTCAATTGAAGAATTCAAGAGGGCATTAGATGATTACTTGAATAGAAACAATGTGCAGGGGTATGGGGAAAAGGCAGGGGAATGACACAAAGTCATAATGCTCGTTTGGAGAACTGGAGCAGACACAAATGGGCCAAATGGCCTCTTTCCGCATCTTAACAATTCTGTTGAACACTCCCTGGCTTAACTCTTCATTTTATTAGGGAAGGAGTGCAACATATCCATGGGGTTTATGTAAATAATGGGAGGAGATCTCTTGAAGCACTTCGGTCTGCCTTTTACTGTTATTAATGACACCAGTCTGTTTAGAGAGCGACGATAGTGGTGCCTCTGCCAAATGCTGATAAGCCCAGTGCTCAAAAAATAAAACAATTCCACTGACCAGTAATGAGTCCCATGAGCTCAGGGCGTTAATATAGATTTGAATGACACACCATACATTAAATGCAGGAGGGTGAATTACAAGCACCGGGCACACATGATAATTAAACATGGCTAGGTTGAAATCTAAAAGTACATTTTTAAAGAAACATTTCCTTCTCACGAATAACGTGAGTTTTATTATAAACATTGCAAAATATTCAGTTTTGTGAAAAATTCTAAATGTGGATTTGCACACATTATAACCACTGTCCAGAATTATTTTAGAATGAATCGGGTATTCTGTCATTCATTACAGGATGGCTTCTTGAATCACCTCAGGCATTAACCAATGTAACAACTATCTTTGTAACATTACTCATGCAGAGAAAGGTGCCGCAAATGCGAGTCAAAGGGGAGAAGGAAAAGGCAGCTGCCTGCCTTTGATTTTGGACACCAGATAATCCATACGTTCATGTTTGGTGTCTTGTTGGTCGGCACTAGGATTGAAGAGATTGGAATTTGAACCCCGAGTCCATCACACTCCATGGGTGCGATTCTCCGCAACCAGGTCCGCTCCCGCACCTCCCGCTATTCTCCCACCCCCCCCCACCCCAAAATGGCGTGTCCGGTTTTGCGACACGCCGCTCGGAGAAACGCGGGCCGCCGTTTTTCACGGTGGCCCGCGATTCTCCGGCCCAGATAGGCCGAGCGGCCTGCCGTTCCCGACGGCGGCAACCACACCTGGTCGCTGCCGTCGTGAACATGGCGCGCCAGGTAAGTGTGGGGCCTGTGGGGGGGCGGATCGGGGATCGAGCACCACGACCGTACTCGGGAGGGGACGGGCCCGCGATCGGTGCCCACCAATCGTCGGGCCGGCATCTCAAGGGGACGCACTCTTTCCCCTCTGCCGCCCCGCATGATCAAGCTGCCACGTCTTGCAGGGCAGCGGAGGGGAAAGACGACAACCGCACATGCGCGGGTTTGAGCTGCCCAACCCACGCATGCGCGGCTGACGTCATTAGGCGCCGTCGCATCGTCATTCTTGGCGTGCTGGGCCTTGAAGCCAGGGACAAGTTTGCCGGTACGGCCCTCCTATCCCCCCCCGGGGGAGGGGAGAATAGGGGGCCGGGAGAGGCGTTTGACACCATCGTGAACCTCTCCGGGTTTCACGCCGGAGTCGGGCCTTGCGGAGAATTCCGCCCCATGGCTATTGGTGGCCAACAGTCAGAAGTCTACTCATGGAATCCTCTTAATGTCCAGCGGCAACTGGAATTAATCACAAGCTCGTGGCTACCCAATAAGGGTAGCCGTGTGGCAGCACGGTGGCACAGCGGTTAGCACTGCTGCCTCACAGCTCCAGGAATCCAGGTTCGTCTGATCTTGGGTGACTGTGTGGAGTTGCCACTTTCTCCACGTGTCTGCGTGAGTTTCCTGTGGGTGCTCCGGTTTCCTCCCACAGTCCAAAGATGTGCAGGTTAGGTGGATTGGACATGCTAAATTGTCCCTTAGTGTCCAAAAGGTTAGGTGGGGTTACAGGAATAGGGCAGGGGAGTGGACCTGGATAGGGTGCTCTTTCAGAGGGTTAGTGCAGACTCAATGGGCCAAATGGCCTCCTTCGGCTCTGTAGGTATTCTATGATTCTATGATAGTTACGTGGAAGTCAACAGTGAGGATGCTGCTCGAAGGATACAGCAACCACTGGAGGAAAGCATACAATGTAGGCCTCAATCGGACATCCCCGCCCCTCTGCAAAATCCCGACACACCCTAGTACTTTACAGACACGCACAGGAATGGCATTCCTCCACTATTCAGTGCTATGGAGATGACTACAACTTGTTTGTATTTTGCTGCAAAAAGTTTCAAGTCAACAACCCCTCAGCTAAAATGTGTTCTGTTCTATCCGGCAGAAAGTAAAGGTGGAAACTCACACATTACCTCCTCCAGCCCCCTGTCGAAACAATCGTCAGGAGGAGGAAAATTTGAAATTCTAAATGGTTTCACAACACATTTCATTCCCATTGCATGGTAACTGTTGATGTACATTAACATGAGTTTCATTCAAATTCTTCATCACCCTCCAATATACATCATAATGCAAAATCTATCACTAAACTACGCACAGAAGTGCTGTTCAAGGTGATAATGGAATTTCCATTATCTGTTGCAATGGAGGTCCCTCACTCCCCTTTCCCTTACCTCACTGGCATCAAAGACTGGCAGTAATCACGTCTGCTCCTACCACATAGACTGACAGTGAACTTTACAACGCAAGCATTCAGAACAGCCAATTGGCACACCAGGTTCCACAACCACCAAGTGAAACAATAACGAGTTAATCATTCTGCTGACGTTGGTTCAGGAATGCTGGCTCTTTGAGTAGTAAAGTACCACAAGATCAAAGTAAAGATGGAGATTTAATGTGGCATCCAAACGGCGGTGACTCGACCAATGGAGCTCTTCTTCAGTATTTCAATGCAATGCCAGGTTAGGACACAGAACTTAGAAAATACAGCACAGACCAGGCCCTTCGGCCCACGGTGTTGTGCCGAGCTTTTGTCCTAGATTAAGAACAAATCAATCTATACCCCAGCATTCTACCGTAATCCATGTATCTATCCAATAGCCGCTTGAAGGTCCCTAATGTTTCCGACTCAACTATTTCCACAGGCAGTGCATTCCATGCCCCCATTACTCTCTGAGTAAAGAACCTACCTCTGACATCCCCCCTATATCTTCCACCATTTACCTTAAATTTATGTCCCCTTGTAATGGTTTGTTCCACCCGAGGAAAAAGTCTCTGACTGTCTACTCTATCTATTCCCCTGATCATCTTATTAACCTCTATCAAGTCGCCCCTCATCCTTCTCCATTCTAATGAGAAAAGGCCTAGCACCCTCAACCTTTCCTCATAAGATCTACTCTCCATTCCAAGCAACATCCTGGTAAATCGCCTTTGCACCTTTTCCAAAGCTAACACATCCTTCCTAAAATTAAGTGACCAGAACTGCACACAGTACTCCAAATGTGGCCTGACCAAGGTTTTGTACAGCTGCATCATCACCTCACGGCTCTCAAATTCAATCTCTCTGCTAATGAACGCTAGCACACTATAGGCCTTCTGCACAGCTCTAATCACTTGAGTGGCAACTTTCCAAGATCTATGAACATAGACCCCAAGATCTCTCTGCTCCTCCACATTGCCAAGAACCCTACCATTAACCCTGTATTCCGCATTCATATTTGGCCTTCCAAAATTGACAACCTCTCACTTTTCAGGGTTAAACTCCATCTGCCACTTCTCAGCTCAGCGCTGCATCCTATGTCTCTTTGCAGCCGACAACAGCCCTCCTCACTATCCACAACTCCACCAATCTTCGTATAGACTGCAAATTTACTGACCCACCCTTCAACTCCCTCATCCAAGTCATTAATGAAAATCACAAACAGCGGAGGACCCAGAACTGATCCCTGCGGTACGCCACTGGCAACTGGGCTCCAGGCTGAATATTTGCCATCCACCACCACTCTCTGACTTCTATCGGCTAGCCAGTTTGTTATCCAACTGGCCAAATTCCCCACTAGCCCATGCCTCCTTACTTTCTGTATAAGCCTACGATGGGGAACCTTATCAAATGCCTTACTAAAATCCATGTACACTACATCCACTGCTTTACCTTCATCCACGTGCTTGGTCACCTCCTCAAAGAATTCAATAAGACTTGTGAGGCAAGACCTACCCCTCACAAATCCGTGCTGACTATCCCTAATCAAGCAGCGTCTTTCCAGATGCTCAGAAATCCTATCCCTCGGTACCTTTTCCATTATTTGCCTACCACCGAAGTAAGACAAACTGGTCTGTAATTCCCAGGGTTATCCCTATTCCCTTTTTTGAACAGGGGACGATATTCACCACTCTCCAATCCCCTGGTACCACCCCCTGTTGACAGTGAGGACGAAAAGATCATTGCCAACGGCTCTGCAATTTCATCTCTTTCTTCCCATAGAATCCTTGGATATATCCCGTCAGGCCCAGGGGACTTGTCTATCCTCAAGTTTTTCCAAAATGCCCAACATATCTTCCTTCCTAACAAGTATCTCCTCGATCTTACCACTCTGTTTCACACTGTCCTCTCCAACAATATGGCCTCTCTCATTCATAAATACTGAAGAAAAGTATTTGTTCAAGACCTCTCCTATCTCTTCAGACACAATCTCCCGCAACTGTCCTTGATCGGACCTACCCTCACTCTAGTCATTCTCATATTTCTCACATGTGTAAAAGGCCTTGGGGTTTTCCTTGATTTTACCCGCCAAAGATTTTTCATGCCCTCTCTTAGCTCTCCTAATCCCTTTCTTCAGTTCCCTCCTGGCTATCTTGTATCCCTTCAGCCTTACATAAGTATCCTTCTTCCTCTTAACAAGACATTCAACCTCTCTTGTCAACCATGGTTCCCTCACTCGACCATCTCTTCCCTGCATGGCAGGGACATACATATCAAGGACACGTAGTTATCTGTTCCTTGAACAGATTCCACATTTCAATTGTATCCTTCCCCGACAGCCTATGTTCCCAACTCATGCACTTCAGTTCTTGTCTGACAGCATTACCCTTCCCCAATTGTAAACCTTGCCCTGTTGCACACACTTATCCTTCTCCATTACTAAAGTGAAAGTCACAGAATTGTGGCCACTATCTCCAAAATGCTCCCCCACTAACAAATCTATCACCTGCCCTGGTTCATTACCAAGTACCAAATCCAATATGGCCTCCCCTCTGGTCGGACAATCTACATACTGTGTTCGAAAAACTTCCTGGACACACTGCATAAACACCACCCCATCCAAACTATTTGATCTAAAGAGTTTCCACTCAATATTTGGGAAGTTGAAGTCACCCATGACTGCTCCCCGGTGACTTCAGCACCTTTCCAAAATTTGTTTCCCAAACAGATTAGGTCACATGCTTAAGTCCTGGAGTGGATTTAAACCCAAAAACCTTCGGACTTAAGAGGCAAGTGAGTTGCTTATGATTATTCTACATCGATAGGGAGTTCCAGGATTTTACCCCAGTGATGATGAAAGAATGGTGACATATGTCCAATTAGGATGGTTTGTGACTTCCGCACAAACTTGGATGGAGTCCTTCTGCATCTGGTGCCCTGGTCTTTCTCGGTGGAAGACACCGTGTCACCAAGGAAGCCTTGGTAATGGAGATTACCTAATCAAGTCCCCTGCATGTTCAAATGAGACCCATTACAAGTCAGAGTTTCACAGGGAAACATTCACCAAAAACTGTCAGCAATCAGACTTTGACAGCCCCCATCAGCTCAGACTCCTGCTGTAACTGATAAAACGTAAATTTAAACGTCAAAGCTCCGACAATGAGTAAATTCTGCTGGTTGCTGCAAAACCAGATACCTAGTTTGACCAAGAACCCACTATCTACACAAAATCAACTGAAAAGCTTCAACTCTATTTAAACTAATTTGGGGGGGAAATTATGCCTCAACCTCCATAAAGATTCTGGTGGATAATAGCAGTGTGAATAAATTCAGTCAGTTCTGTATACTGTCCCATACGGAGCTAACACGTGAGGAAAGTGAGCAGTTGTGTACTCAGGCACACACATTGCAAAAGGCACACAAGTTACATTGTGAAGCAAAACAGTTTTGATTTGGTGAACTCTGTATAAGGCATACAATATTTCAGAAATACAAACAAGTCCGAAAGAATGGTGTAAAAGGTAGCATATACGTAATAGCCAAATAGGACAGAAGCATGATATTTGTCAAAAAAAAAGAAAGAGGGGGGATGCCCCTTTGCTGACCTGTTGCTGATGGTTCTCCATTCCATTACTGGTAAAGTCAAACACCAGGCCTCCACTATCCACCACCACTGATGTCATAGCACATTCCCCGGGGCCTCTATGGGTGCTGTAAACAAACCTTCCTCACAGAACAGTGTGCTGCACTCAGAGTGTGCCAAAACTAAAAAGACCCTTTCCCTTTGGACACATATAGAATCATACAGCACTTAACAGAAGAAGTGTTCTTCAAAACCTAGCACACACTCACACACAGAAAAATTGTGCAGCACAGAAATAAGTCCCCCCGGAGCACCTTTCCTTTCTGGATCCCACTTTCTCAGCTTATGAATGGAGGAAAATGTCATTCCAGTTAAGCGAACCTCTGCGAAAGGTACCTGGTACCTGCAAAAGAACAAGAAAAGTGGGTTCGTTTAGTCTGCTTTCGAAGGCCACAAAGGAAGTAAAATTACGTTTCTAATGTCATACTTTTGAAATTTGATGTTCTTGTGGTAATAAGGCTGGAAGCATGCGTAACTCAGCACTTCCATGTATCTAAACTCTACTTATACCTTAAAAAAATGATCAGTATTGTTGAGTGTTGTTGAAATTTCTTGCCAAGTTGTGTGAAACACTAGTTATACTTATATTTTAACTTATCTTTTTAACTGAAGAACAACAGAGGGCACCAGTGAGTAGAATGCCCACAGGTCACAGAAACATTACAACAAGCTCTGCAGAGAAAGGGCTTTAAAGATTATTCAGATCAGATAATTGATGGGAGTTGTTCCACTTCATCAACGCTATTTAACACACAATTAAACTTCAGTGGTGCTGAAGGTTAATACCCTCAGTGCTTTTATAAAAAATACAGCCCTCAAAACAAAGTTAGGGAGTCACCATAAAATTTGACCGTGCCGAACTAATTTATAATTTCTCTTTTTTTTAAAAATTCTTTCGCAGGATGCGAGTGTCACTGGCTTGGGCAGCATTGTTTATTGCCTATCCGTAATTGCCCTTGAAAAGGTGGTGGTGGTGAGCTGCTTTCTTGAGCTGCTACAGTCCACGTGGTGAAGGTATACCCACAGTGCTATTAGGAAGTTCCATTAGGGAGGGAGTTCCAGAATATTGATCCAGCAACAGAAAAGGATCAGTGATATCATTCCAAATCGAGATGGTGCTAGGCCCGGAGGGGAACTTGCAGATGGTGGGGTTCCCATGCATCTGTTGCCCTTGTCCTTCTAGACAGCAGTGGTTGTGGGTCAGGAGATGATGTCTAAGGAACCTTGTTGAGTTCCTGTAGTTCATCTTGTAGATGGTACGCACTGCACTGCTGCCACTATGCATCAGGATGGAGGGAGTGAATGTTTGTGCGTGGGGTGCCAATAAAGCAGGATGCTTTGTATTGGATGGTATAAAGCTTCTCCTCGAGCATTGTTGGGGGCAAGCGGAGAGTATTGCATCCCACTCCTGACTTGTACCTTGCATCCCACCCCTGATCTTATGTATGGTGGACAGGCTCTGGAGATTCAAGAGGCGAGTTATTCTCCGCAGATTCCCAGCCTCTGATCTGTTCTTGTAGCCTCGCGGTCTTGATCCAAAGCAAATCCTGTCATGGCATTTCTCTGAAGCATTCAGTGTCCATATGCTGAAAGACCTGGACAACATTGAGGCTTGGGCTGTTAAGTGACAAGTAACATTCTTGCCACACAGTGCCTGGCAATTACCATCGCCAACCAAAGAGAATGTCACCCCTTGACATTCAATGGCATTACCATCGCTGAATCCTCCACTAGCAACATCCTGGGGGTTACCATTGACCAGAAATGGACCTGGACTAGCCATATAAATACTTGTTACTTGTCAACCCAAGCCTGAATGTTGTCCAGGTCTATCTGCATATGGGCGCTGAATGCTTCCGAGAAATGCTATGTTTCGGATCAACACCGTGAGTGAGGCTAGAAAGCAGAGTAATTCCATTTACTTGATTAAATTCTGTGTTGTACTGCTACAAATGGCAAGTAACAGGAGGCAAAAAGTCTAATTCATGAAAACATTCATATATAAAGGAATGACCTTTATACTGCAATACTGCCCTGATATGCACTGGGCTTACTTAGCACTGCTTGCAGTTTTTACACCTGATCTGCTAAGTTGCAGATGTCAAAAGGTTCCCGAGTGCAGTTCAGAATAAACTAAAGGACCACGCGCGTTTTACAGTGCATTAGGGGGCAACATAGCCAATCGTTAACTTGATGCCTTTTGTAGGCATCACATAAAGGAGAAAGGGAAAGAACCAAAATTAACTTTTGTGCTTCAATTTTAAATTCGCAGCTCCTTCCTGAATAACCCTGGAAACACTGCATCTGTAGTTGGTCTCAATTTCTATTTTTGAACTGCTATATTAAATGTAACAGTTTCCCAGCAAGCAGATTTATTTTTACAACTCAAAAGTTAAAACTAAGAGTACAGGCAGTCCTCGACTTCACAGCGTTCAAATATGATGAACGGCACTTACAACCTTTAAAAATTGCCACCCCGTGTCGCCTTTACAGCATCGGTTTTCTCTTTTCAGTGCCACACCAGCATGTTCATACACGCGCACTGTCCTTCTGCGCTGCCCATCTGTATGACTGGACAGGTTGAACAGTCTTACTTCGGTTAGAAACAAACATTTTATTCTGTTGACATTTTTGGTGTAACTGACCTTGGGCGACTGTGTGGAGTTTGCACGTTCTCCCATGATGTGCAGGTTCAGTGGTTTGGCCATGATCAACACGTGGAGCGGGGGAGTCGGCCTAGGTAGAGTGTTCTTTTGGAGGGTGGGTGCAGACTCAATGGGCCGAATGGCCTCTGCAGCACTGTAGGGATTCTGTAGCTCAGGAACCAATCCCCCATTTATACCACTGTTCCAAGGGAAAATTGATTCCAATTTATGATATTTTGACTTGCAAAATGGTTTTCAGGAACCAATTGTGTCGTACGTCTGAGGTCTGCCTGCAGCTAAATCCATTTGCTTTAGCCTCTCATTCCTCCTCAGCAATGGGTGGCATGGCGGCACAGTGGTTAGCACTGCTGCCTCACGGCGCTGAAGACCCAGGTTCGATCCCGGCCCTGGGTCACTGTCCGTGTGGAGTTTGCACATTCTCCCCGTGTGCATGGGTTTCACCCCCACAACCCAAAGATGTGCAGGGTAGGTGAATTTACCACACTAAATTGCCCCTTAATTGGAAAAAAAAAAGAATCAAATACTCTTACATTTTTTTTAAAATTCCTCGTCCGTAACTCAGTATTTATCGAGACAATTTGAATGCAGAACGACAACACACCACAAATACATGAAGGCTGTGTGAAAAGGTGTAGGAAAACCAGAAGTAGAAGGTTGCTACCAACAAGGGAATCAGATTGTTCCCAAATTGAACAGTCCTGGTTGTCTAAAAAGTCCAATTTGAAATTATCGTATTTAAATCCCCCCATAGCTTCTCCACTGGCCCCCTGACCAGCCCCCCTCCACCATCACCAAAACTGTAACGTGCAACAGATCCACAATCCTCCAAGAAAAAACCCATCAAATCTAGCTTCTTGTGCACCACCTTTTTTTGTCCCATCCCTATTTAAATTCAAGAATATTGGAGTTAAGCCAGACAATAGCTCATTGATGGATGGAGCACTTGTTCTAATCACCTAAAGCTCCCAACCTCACATTACCATCAGTTGTGCTGGTCCTGCTCCTGGCTGCCTGGTCAGAGTGAATGGTTCAAACTTTTTTTCTGCGACTTCTGAGGAGGTTGGCTCGGTCCCCTGCCCAGAGCGCAATATTGGCAGTGCTCGCGCCAGCCACCAACACCCATGATTCATCTTACCAGCCTCCTCATCCACACCGGTAACGCTCACCCCCTTTAAATAGCCACTGGCCACCAGACTACAAGCTTCAGCCAGTTTAAGAAGAACTCCACATCCCATTCGTAGTAAACCTAAAAAAAATGGATGATTTAACAAAAATGTTGTTAACTACAGCTATCACCCCAGCTTCAACAGGTCAACCTTGGTCATTTGCTCAGTTTTCAGCTTATAGGCAGAAGCGACACGAGGAAAACCTTTGTTTTTAGGCAGAGTTGTTAATATCTGGACTGCATGGCCTGAAAATGTGCTGGAGGCAGATTCATAGAATTTACAGTGCAGGAGGAGGCCATTCGGGCCATCGAGTCTGCACCGGCCCTTGGAAAGGGCACCCTACTTAAGCCCACACCGCCACCCCAGCCACGTATCCCAGTAACCCCACTTGACCTTTCTGGACACCAAGGACAATTTAACATGGCCAATCCACCCAACCTGCACATCTTTGGACTGTGGGAGGAAACCGGAGCACCCGGAGGAAACCCATGCAGGGGGAACGTGCAGACTCCCCACATACAGTTACTCAAAATCGGGAATCGAACATGGGACCCTGGAGCTGTGAAGCAACAGTGCTAACCACTGTGCTACCATGCCACCCTCAGTGATGGCTATCAAAGCAGAACTGGTTCATTATCAGGAGGGAAAAATAGGTGCCATTCTAGGGAGTAAAGACAGAGGAATGGGATCAGGTGGATCGCTGTTGCAGAAAGCCGACACGGGCACAACAGACCAAATAGTCTTCTTCAGAGCTGTAACCTTTCTTGTAATTCCTTCGATGATATAGAACAGCCGTGTGCACTGGCTCATCACCTCAGAGTGAAAGCAAACCATTATTATGATTCCAGACCAGACTCCAGCAGCTGCTAGGATACCGGACAGAAACACCAATATTTTTTTTTTTAATTTGGAAGACTAGGAGGAAAGGATATTTCACTCCAGGAGTAATTCCATACACAAATAGGGATATGGTGTATTAAAACAAGCTTTATTACCAACACAGTATTAACTTCATAAAGGCAATAGCTTTCAATTACCAGTTAAATAATGCTTATAAATACAATACAAAGAACAATCCTAGCTGCTATTTTTATTTTCACTCAAAAAAAATCCATCTCAGGTCAAAATCCACTTTTAAATACAGTTAGCAGACTCAGGGATACTTGCTGTAAACAGATGTATCGGGTAAACCACTTTGAGAAGAGATCCTTCAAGAACCAGCTTCAGGTTCTTTCCTGTCTCAAACTACTGTTCCAATGCCAGCCTGAGACTCTGCTGCTGTCCTGTACACAGGCAAATCTCTAACTCACTGCCTTGTGAATAGCCACTTGTCTGGTCTGGCCCCAGTCAAATCTTTTAACTGAACTGTTTTTCCCCAGAAACGGCTAGTCTACCCAAGGACAGATCCAAACTCACTGCGTTGAGGTCAGCTGCTTCTCTGGTCACATCCCAATCTAAAAATCAACTTCTTTATAAACTTAAATCTCAACAGCTGACTGCTTCAGCCCCTGGCTTCTCCCATTAACTACATCTTCTTACTAAAACTAATCATAGTGGGCGCGATTTCATGGCCTCGTCACGTCGAACATGGGTGACGGGACGAGGCCATTTAAACCGCTCGCGTGATTCACAGCGTCGAAACGTCTCAAGAGACTTTGCACTTCGGATCTCGCCCTTGCTGGGTGAAGTCCAGATTAACATATTTAAGTGAGCCATTGACTCATTTAAATATATATGTCTCCACCGTATTCTCCCAGGGCCCGGGACCTAATGGCCGCACCTGGGAGTCCTCGTTAGGGTGCCGTTTAGCACTGGTTTTCACAGACGTGGACCAGGCTAATGGCACCTGAGGGGTGGGGTCTCCCAGACCATTAGTGACCCCTAGGTGGTTGGGCTCTACCCAGAGTAGTACCCTCACACTCCCGCTGACACCTGGGTACCTTGCACTCCCAGCCTGGCACCTTGATGGTGCTACCTAGCATGCTGGCAGTGCCACCCTGGCACTGACAGTATTCCTGGGTGGCAGGTTGCCCGTGCCAGGGATCAAGCCCAGTGGGTGCCTTGCCCTTAAGAGGTGGAGTGAGGAGGGGGCTGGAGGAGCCTGTAAGAGGTACGTTGGGTGCATTGGGAGGAGGGGGGGGGGGGGGGGAAGAGATCGAGGCAGCATATAAAAATGGCACCCTGATTCGTAAATACTTTCCTGCACTGGCAAGCAGAGCTTGACATTGCAGGAAATGATGCAAGTGCAAGCTCGACTGGATGTTCCCTGCTGAGGCTAAACAAAATGGCAAAGTTCCATTAAATAGCAGGGTCTGCAGTGCCGAGAAACACCCAGCTAAATGCCCCCAGAACGGGACTCGTTTCTATCCCGTTAAGTCGCGCCCAATGTCTCTAATTTTCTACACTCCAGGGAACCCTCTGAACATAAACAAAATTCCATTAGTCCAACTTCAGCAAACACCATCCCTGGCTGGAATGAATGATCTAACTTTTACAATGCTTTAATTGCACCTGTCTCCACAAAGTGTCTGCTGCCTTTCAAAAACAGGATTTTTAAAAATATCACAACACACATACTAACCCAGGCCTTTAACCCTTACTTGCCCAAATACCTATAATACAATAAATGTTCATCACAGCATGTTGAAAAGATCAACACACACTTTGCACTCAACATTGTGCAAGAAGTCAAAAGGGCAGAAATAAAGATTAACAAGAACCCAACATTCAACACTCCTCAACCGTCCAGCACACAACTCCATCAAACTAAACACCAAGGGAGTTGCAGTGCTGGACAAATTTCAGTTTTTACAAAGTAGAAGTTCAGCACAGAGGCAGTGAAAGAAGTTTCCAGTTTTTTTCTAACTATGTGGTCACATATTTGCCCACGGTTTAAATCCCATGGTTAGAATATGTTGAACTAGGGCAGCACGGTGGCCTAGTGGTTAGCACAACCGCCTCACGGCGCTGAGGTCCCAGGTTCGATCCCGGCTCTGGGTCACTGTCCGTGTGGAGTTTGCACGTTCTCCCCGTGTCTGCGTGGGTTTCGCCCCCACAACCCAAAAATGTGCAGAGCAGGTGGATTGGCCACGCTAAATTGCCCCTTAATTGGAAAAAATAATTGGCTAATCTAAATTTAAAAAAAAAAGAATATGTTGAACTGAACAACATAAATGCATTTAGGGGGAAGCTAGATAGGCACACAAGGGAGAATGAAATAGAAGGAGTGCTAATGAAGTTTGGTGAATGAGGGTAAGCGGGAGGCATAAAGGGTATAAAACAACAGTGGACACGTTCGACCCAAAGAAAAAAAATCTGCTTTTGTGCTGTAAATATTAAGTAACCGAAAGAAAAGAAATTGTGTGGGATTGATTTTCTGCCACTAAGAACATAATTCAAGTACCAAGTACTTGAGCGATATCTGCTGCTGACAAAAAGATATTGCAAGGCTTCACGTGCATTTATATCGTCACATCCAGGATATATTTCCAAACTCTCTCACAGTGAATTACTGTAGCGGAATGCAGTACCTATTCTGCGCCACCAATGTCCCAGAAACAGGAAATTAAATGGCCACCTGTTCATTATTTGGGTGACATTTGGCGAGGCAGAAAAGTTGACTTGGGCACTGATGGAACATTCCTTCAGTAGTTTCAAGCGACCAAGAGTCGCCATTCAATATCTCATCCAAAAGGGGAGCCAATTGGACGAGCTTTATAGCTTCATTCAGCAAGTGACACCAGTTGCTGATTCCATCAGGAGTTAACCTCACCGTCCATCCCTCACATCCAGCCCACGATCAAACCCCCCCCCCCCCACCACCCCCCACCCCCCACCCCCCCCCCCCCCCACCCCCACAACATGATTGTTAGAGAGCCACACTGTTTCAATGGACTACACGATTACCGCTGTGTCAACAACAACTTGCAATGAATGTAGTAAAACATCTCCAGGCCTGTCACGGTGCGTTGGCGGAAAATATTTAGCACGGAGCTACAGAGGGAGGTATCAATACAGATGACCAAAAGCGTGGTCAAAGCATTAGGATTCAAGGAAAGCAGGTTTACCAGTACCAAGTCTCTCACCTGCATTATTCTACTTCAATTCCTGCCAGGGGCCAGGTCAAACCAACCTCCCCGAGAGAGTTACAGACTTCAGACGTCAAGAGTGAGATTGAAACCCAGTGGCAATCTCGATGTCCTGTGGCTGCAGCTTCCAGATTGCTGTCTAACTCTGTTTGCGTTAATGCCTCCAGACATTTAGTGACTGGACTCTTGGATGAGGCTGCATTTTGACTACAGCTGTAGTACTGATGCAGTTTGACCGCCTCTTAATTCATGCTGGACTTCGGGTAGACCCTTCTGCCGAGGTCAATAACCTGACAGAGACACTTGCCCAGTGCTGATAAACTTTCTTCCTGTAGTGATCAGAGTGTGTTGCAGAAGAGAACCTGGCAAAGAGCTCTGCTATCCTGAATGGAGCACAGTACAAGTTGCAAATCAGTAAACACCATCCCACTCAAAAGTCGTTTTAGGCAAAGGCCATGTTAGGATTTAAAATACTTCATTCGAGTTAATGATGCCCATTTTAAATCTGCATAGCTTGAATTCAGTCCAGCTGGACTTGAAGTAGTTAGTCTACACTGTGCCTTTCTAAAAAGGCAAAATAAAAGAATAAAGCCCTCAACATCTGTACACGTTTAGGTCCTATTCTGCAACTCGGCTAACACGGAAAATCAGTAAATATAGATTTTCTCTCCCTACAGATGCTGCCAGACGTGCTGAGATTTTCCAGCATTTTCTCTTTTGTTTCAGATTCCAGCATCCGCAGTAAGTTGCTTTTAATTAATATAGATTCCTCACTGGTTTCCAATAAGGAAAATTACAAGAGATTAGGTGCAGCTATTTAACCATGAACAGATAAATCACCACTCAAACACAAACTGTCCTTCACTGCAAAAAGCAGTGACCGGTATCCCAGTGCTACATATCGATTTATGCCATTATACCATAGACAACAGCGATAAAACAAAATAAAATATCTGCAAACACTTGACAGCACTTTAACCAGAAAAAAACATCCAGCAACCTCCTCTTGCAATCTTTGCAGCTCACAAAATGAGTATGATAGAAACTGTTGCCTACATTCCACGCTGAATACAAACAATGAAGTGATTTTCTTTTTAAAGTATAAAGTCTTGAGGCTGTGATAGACTTTACATAAACATTTACATAGAATTTACTTGCATTTATAGAGAACCTATCCATCATTGAATGGAAGGGGATATTGATTCTCTACTACTTAGCTGCCTCAGTCCCTCAGCCCAAATTGCCTCAATATCCTTTAGGTAGGGAGAGGATAGTAATGAAAAACTTGCACCTCTGGCCCCTTTTATGTGGTAAAAGACTTCAAGGCATGTCATCCGGAGTATCATCGAAACACAATTTGGCACTAAGCCACAGTGAGATATTAGGGTAGGTTCTCGGGAAAGAATTAATGTTTCCTGTACTTAAGTTGGAATTGGGGTTGCAATTGTTTAATAGACAGCACCAAATACAAAGGGGGATACAGGTGACACTGGTGTTGTGGGAGAAGTGATTACTGAACACAATAAACTTGGGAGTCTAAGAACTCAAGACTTGCTTTCTGGTTCTTATTATAGAGCTGACATCGTAGCCCAACACAGGTGACCACAAATGTGGTTGAAGGCATTTTAAAGGAGCACCGTAAAAGAGGAAAAGCAGGCAGATGTTTGAAGGTGGGAATTCCAGGGCTTAGGGCTGATAGAAGCAGAAGGCACAACCACCATCGATAAAGAAATTACTATTCAGGGATATGTAGGAGAGCAGGATTGGCAAGAGTGCGAAGATCCATCAACTCCTATTGGACTTGGTTAACATTGCTGCCTCACAGCGCCAAGGACCTGGGTTCAATCCTGGCCCTGGGTCACTGTCCGTGTGGAGTTTGCACATTCTCCCCGTGTCTGCATGTTTCTCACCCCCACAAACCAAAGATGTGCAGGATAGGTGTATTGGCCGTGCTAAAATTGTCCCTTAATTGGAAAAAATAATTGGGTACTCTAAATTTTTTTATTTATTTTTTAAACATAACTCCTATTGGACAGTGGACAGGAGAAAGGGGACGGGGTCAGTTCTGGTTGTGAGCCCACCCCCCTCCACCTACACCCACCAGGATGCCATCAGAATTCACTAATTTAAACATAACAAAAATAAAAGGGAAGCTATCACCATGCTCGGAGTAAGAAGTCTTACAACACCAGGTTAAAGTCCCAACAGGTTTGTTTCAAATCACCTGAGGAAGGAGCTGCGTTCTGAAAGCTAGTGATTTTAAACAAACCTGTTGGACTTTAACCTAGTGTTGTAAGCCTTCTGACTGTGCTAACCCCAGTCCAACGCCGGCATCTCCACATCATGGCTACCATGCTCTGAAACAGCTTAATGCTGGAATCTGGCTGGCATAATGAGCGACCCAGTCAAAACTAGGGGAGCCCAATTACAAAACAGCAGCCTACATTCATATAGCTCACAAAGACTCCTTCAACAGCACCTTCCAAATCCATGACTTCTCCCAACTGGAAGGGAAAGAGCAGCAGACGCATGGGAACCCTCCATGCACCATACCCTCCATCTGCAAGCTCCCATCCAACCCACACACAATCCCAACCTGGAAACACTGCATTTAGCAACCCCATTGTCACTGGGTCAAAAACCTGGAACTGGACTGCACCAATTCAAGGTGGCGGTTCACCAACACTTTCTCAAGGGTAATTAAGCATGTGCAATAAAAATGCTGGCCGAGCCAGTGACATGCCCATCCCAAGGACAAAAAAAAGTACCTTTAACACAATAAAGCATTCCAAGGTACTTCACAACAGAACGTAAAAGCACAATATGGCACAGAAGCACTAAAAATATTTGAAGTCCTAAATATTTATCCAATCGCATACAGGGACAAAAGATTATTTATAACTATATAATTCATGTCGGGGAAAATTTCCCTCTGGCAGTTCAACCAAAATAGTGTATAAACAATGCGGTCGGGATTTTGTTGCACAGTTCAAAGAAAATATTTTCCCCCAGTACGTGCTTCCCTTGCATATCACAAGTAATATCCCAATAAACCTGCCGTAATGAGATCACGGAGGACTTTAATACTTTTCTTTCGACAGCACTTGGATCTGCATGCAGACTTCAGATCCTCACAAAAATTATGGCATGGAACGTTTTGCATTGAAAGCTCCAGGATCAGTAATTATTTTCAACAAGCCACAGGGAGCCCATTAAAAGCTGCATTGTAACCTAATCTCATGGTTCAGAGCAAGTTTACAAACCATGAGAACTTTGCAGTTCTGGTTTTAGATGTTACCCGAAGCCCAAAGATAGATTACGGTCTTCGGATAACGCTGCCAGTATCTTTTTGACACAGCTCTCTCGCTATATGCATGATAGCACAGTGGTTAGCACTGTTGCTTCACAGCTCCAGGGTCCCAGGCTCAATTCTCGCTTGGGTCAGTGTCTGTGTGGAGTCTGCACAGGTTTCCTCCGGGTGCTCCGGATTCCTCCCACAAGTCCCAAAAGACGTGCTTGTTCAGTGAATTGGACATTTTGAATTCTCCCTCAGTGTACCCGAACAGGCGCTAGTGTGGCGACTAGGAGATTTTCACAGTAACTTAACTGCAGTGTAATGTAAGCCTACTTGTGACACTAATAAAGATTATTCGGGCAATATTCATGTATGCTATATGGGTTCAAGGGGGGAAAATGAGGAGTTTTCCCACCTTTAACAAGACCTTTCCCATCTTTATTGGATCAAATGTAGGGCCAAATCCACCAAGTGCAGAAAAAAAGTGTTACTCTATAGAAAGCAGTCCGATTATAAACTTGGTTAGTATCTATCCTCCCCAGATCCTCCTCTTCCCCACCCGTTGCACACCACACACCCTGATAATCACTCTGCACAATGATGTCAGAGCATTAGAAAATAGTTGGCTTCAATACTACAAGAGACTTACAAGTTTCCTTACCAAGGACAAAGAGCCCCAAGATTTATAAAGCACCATACCCAGTAACCCAGTTTTACAGCTAACACACTGAAGAGAAAGTGCTGTCAACCCAACGCACATTTTTGCAGCTGCCTTGATTGGATTGGATTTGTTTATTATCACATGTACCGAGGTACAGTGAAAAGTATTTTTCTGCGAGCAGCTCAACAGATCATTCAGTACATGGGAAGAAAAGGGAATAAAAGAAAATACATAATAGGGCAACACAAAATATAGAGTGTAACTACATAAGCACTGGCACCGGATGAAGTATACAGGGTGTAGTGTTAAGGAGGTCAATCAATAAGAGGGTCATTTAGGAATCTGGTGACAGTGGGGAAGAAGCTGTTTTTGAGTCTGTTCATGCGTGTTCTCAGACTTCTGTATCTCCTGCCCGATGGACGAAGTTGGAAGAGTGAGTAAGCCGGGTGGGAGGGATCTTTGATTATGCTGCCCGCTTTCCCCAGGCAGCGGGAGGTGTAAATGGAGTCAATAGATGGGAGGCGGGTTCGTGTGATGGACTGGGTGGTGTTCACGACTCTCTGAAGTTTCTTGTGGTCCTGTGCCGAGCAGTTGCCATACCAGGCTGTGATGCAGCCCAATAGGATGCATTCTATGGTGCATCTGTAAAAGTTGATAAGGGTTAATGTGGACATGCCGAATTTCCTTAGTTTCCTGAGGAAGTATAGGCACTGTTGTGCTTTCTTGGTGGTAGCGTCGACATGGGTGGACCAGGACAGATTTTTGAAGATGTGCACCCCTATGAATTTGAAACTGCTAACCATCGCCACCTTGGCCCCGTTGATGCTGACAGGGGTGTGTACAGTACTTTGCTTCCTGAAGTCAATGACCAGCTCTTTAGTTTTGCTGGCATTGAGGGCGAGATTGTTGTCGTTACACCACTCCAGGTTCTGTATCGCCCTCCTGTATTCTGACTCGTCGTTATTCGAGATCCGGCCCACTATGGTCGTATCGTCAGCAAACTTGATGGAGTTGGAACCAAGTTTTGCCACGCAGTCGTGTGTGTACAGGGAGTAGAGTAGGGGGCTAAGTACGCAGCCTTGCGTGGCCCCGGTATTGAGGACTATTGTGGAGGCGGTGTTGTTCATTCTTACTGATTGCGGTCTGTTGGTCAGAAAATCGAGGATCCAGTTGCAGAGTGGAGAGCCAAGTCCTAGGTTTTAGAGCTTTGACATGAGCTTGGCTGGGATTAGGGTGTTGAAGGCGGAGCTGTAGTCAATAAATAGGAGTCTGATGTAGGAGTCCTTGTTTTTGAGATACTCTAGGGATGAGTGTAGGGCCAGGGAAATGGCGTCTGATGTGGACCGGTTGCGACGGTATGCGAATTGCAGTGGATCAAGGCGTTCTGGGAGTATGGAGGTGATGTGCTTCATGATCAACCTCTCGAAGCACTTCATTACGACTGAAGTCAGGGGCCACTGGACAGCAGTCATTGAGGCACACTGCCTGGTTCTTCTTTGGTACCGGTATGATGGTGGTCTTCTTGAAGCAGGTGGCGACCTCGGAGTGGAGTAGGGACAGGTTAAAGATGTCTGTGAATACCTCTGCCAGCTGGTCCACGCAGGCTCTGAGTGCACGGCCCGGGTTCCCGTCCGGGCCTGTCGCCTTCCGAGGTTTCACTTTCAGGAAGGCCGATCTGACTTTGGAAGCTGTGATGGTGGGTATGGGTGAATTATGGGCTGCTGGGGCATTCGACAGCGGACTGTTGGTCACCTGCTCGAACCGAGCATAGAATGCATTGAGTTCATCGTGGAGAAGTGCGCTGCTGCCAGAGATACTGCTCGGCTTCGCTTTGTAGCCCGTTATGTTGTTTAGTCCTTGCCACAACCGCCGAGAGTCTGTCTGTGACTCTAGCTTAGTTTGATATTCTCTCTTGGCATCTCTGATTGCTTTGCGAAGATCATATATTCTGCAGTCTCATAATTATTTCAGTGCTATTCATTAAAAAAATAGTTGCGAGAAAAATATAGTTGCGAGAAAGGTAGAACTCAACATCGGAAAAGTACAAAGCAATCCTGGTGGGAAATCCTTGGTCCCAACTTGGTGATTCAGTTTAAATCATAACACTAGCTCATAACGATTTTTTTAAAAAGGCACTCTCTGCACTTAATGTAATGTTTATTAATAAGACTTCTGATCCGAAGGGGAGGTAGAGAACACAGAGTCTCACTCTATGCGGATGATCTGCTCCTCTGTATCTCGGACCCACAAAGCAGCATGGACGGAATCATCGCGCTCCTGAAAGAGTTTGGAGCCTTCTCGGGCTACAAACTCAACATGAGCAAAAGTGAGATCTTCCCAGTACACCCGAAAGGGGGGGGGCAGCACTAAAGGGGCTGCCGTTCAAACAAGTCCGACACAAATTCCGCTACCTGGGGATCCAAGTAGCCCATGACTGGAAAGGGATCCACAAATGGAACCTCACCAGCCTGACGGAGGAAGTTAAAAAGGACCTGCAAAGATGGAACACACTCCCGCTCTCCCTCGCGGGGAGAGTCCAGATGATCAAAATGAACGTACTGCCCAGGTTCCTCTTCCTGTTTAGATCCATTCTGATCTACATCCCCAAGGCCTTTTTCAAAGCGCTGGACAAACTTATCATGGCGTTCGTATGGGGGGGGGGGGGGTAAAAATGCTAGGATCCCAAAGAAGGTCCTACAAAAAACAAAATCCAGGGGGGGGCTAGCCCTCCCGAATCTACAATTCTACCACTGGGCGGCAACAGCCGAGCGAGTAAGGGGATGGATCCAGGAGCCAGAAGCCGAGTGGGTGCATGCGGAGGTGGCCTCCTGCATGGGGACCTCCCTCCGGGCCCTCACCACGGCAGCACTCCCATCCCCACCCAAAAATCACTCCAGCAGCCCAGTGGTGACAGCCACCCTCCAATCCTGGAACCAACTGCGGCAGCAATTTGGCCTGACCAAAATGTCGGACAAGGCTCCCATCTGCAACAACCATAGGTTCACACCAGCACTGACTGACGCCACCTTCAAAAGGTGGAGGCAGGACGGGGGGACACTGACAATCAGGGACCTATACACGGACGACAGGATCGCAACACTGGACGAACTGACAGAGAAATTTCAGCTAGCTGGGGGGAACGAGCTACGGTACCTGCAGCTCAAAAACTCCCTACGAAAGGAGACGAGGACGTACCCACAACCGCCATGACAGACACTACTGGAAGACCTACTGGACGCAAGTATCCTAGAGAAAGGGAACTGTAGCGACATGTATGACCGACTGGTAGAAAGGGACGACACCGTACTGGACGCAACAAGAAGGAAATGGGAGGACGACCTGGGGATGGAGATAGGGTGGGGACTCTGGAGCGAAGCACTGCATAGGGTCAACTCCACCTCCACGTGCGCAAGGCTCAGCCTGACGCAACTAAAAGTGGTACATAGAGCCCACTTAACGAGAAACCGTATGAGTAGGTTCTTCCCGGAGGTGGAGGACAGATGTGAACGGTGCCAAAGAGGCCCGGCCAACCACGCCCACATATTCTGGTCTTGCCCCAGACTTGTGGATTACTGGACAGCCTTCTTCGAGGCTATGTCCAAAGTGGTGGGGGTGAGGGTGGAGCCATGCCCGATAGTGGCGGTCTTCGGGGTTTCAGACCAGCCAGATCTATTCCTGGGGAGGAGGGCGGACGCCCTTGCCTTTGCCTCCCTGATCGCCCGCCGTAGAATCCTGTTTGGCTGGCGGTCAGCAGCACCGCCCAGAGCTGCAGACTGGCTGTCCGACCTCTCGGAATCTCTCCAAATGGAGAAAATCAAATTCGCCATCCGAGAGTCGGACGGCGGCTTCCACAGAACGTGGGAGCCATTCATTTTTTAAAAAAAATTTAGCGTACCCAATTATTTTTTCCAATTAAGGGGCAATTTAGCGTAGCCAATCCACCTATCCTGCACATCTTTGGGTTGTGGGGGTGAAACCCACGCAGACACGGGGAGAATGTGCAAACTCCTCACGGACAGTGACCCAGGGCCGGGATTCGAACCCGGGTCCTCAGCACCGTAGGCAGCAATGCTAACCACTGTGCCGCCCGTGGGAGCCATTCATGCAACTGTTCCGGGACCTGTTTGTGGCCAACGAACAAGAGGAAGAATAGTCGGGTGGCCAAGAATCAGGGGAAAATGAACGGGAATCGGGGAAAGGTAGCCGGGGGGGGGTTTGATGGCAAGCTAAGGCCCAAAACCAAACTATAAATAAATGCCAATAAGCATGTGCCTCGGCCATATTGGGGAATGTAAAACATGTATGCCGGCTAAAGGGGGCGGCCACAATTGTTGTTATAAAGATGCTTACCTGTAAATATACATGTAAAATTTTTGTGTTTTCTTTTTTTCTCTCTAATAATGTGTAACTTGTCATATATTAAATATGAAAACTCAATAAAAAATATTTATAAAAACAATTAATAAGACTTCTATTATTATTTATGCGAAGTTTCCTGTGGATGTCCCTGGCAGTAAGACTGTCATTACGAGCGTACTGCTATGTAAATGCTGAGATTTGACCTTTCTCTGAATATGTTTTGCAAGCATCAATTAAAAGATAAACAAACATATCCATCACTTTGTCAGACATTCTCCAAACGATCAGGATCGAAGATTAGACACTGTACTACATCCTTCACTACAAATCATGCAAAACACCTTGCGGTCTGTTGATGTGAAGCACATTCAAGAGAACCACCCGGCAAGACACTGCTTGAAGTATGACCAGCTCAGTTATAAATTGTATGATTTTTAAACCCTAACATGTTTGGTTCTATATTTTGCTGGGAAGTGGGAGGTGATAGGACAGGTGAAGAGATAAACAAAGTTAAATGTTAAGAATAAACTCAAAGTTGCACAAAACAGTTTTTGGCTTCCAGGTTCCAAAATGCTTTATATGCTTGCTTATAAAAATGTCATGGTAAAATGAGTCATGATTTCAGCACAAAATAACAATAATAATAATCTTTATTGTCACACGTAGGCTCACATTAACACTGCAATGAAGTTACTGTGAAAAGCCCCGAGTCGCCACATTCCGGCGCCTGTTCGGATACACAGAGGGAGAATCAAGAATGTCCAAATTACCTAACAGCATCTTTCGGCACTTGTGGGAGGAAACCGGAGGAAACCCACGCAGACACAGGGGGAGCGTGCAGACAGCGACCCAAGCCGGGAATCGAACCTGGGACACTGGCACTGAAGCACCAATGCTAACCACTGTGCTACCGTGCCATCCATTTACCAATGACACAAAAGGTAGGAAATAGGTTATTGAAAGGAGGCAAAGAGTTTACAAAGGGAGTTAGATAGGTTAATTTAGTTGGCATAAATTTGGCAGATGGAGTATAATGTGCGGCAAATCGGAAAGGGTTCACTTTGGCAGGAAGAATAGAAAAAGAGCATATTATTTGAATGGAGAGAAATGGCAAAACTCTGTCGAGGTACACAAAGTACAGCAAGTGATTAGGGAGGCAAAAGGAATTTTGGCTTTATTTCAGGGGGAATAGAATATAATAGCAGGAATAAAAACAGAAAATGCTGGAAAGACAGGTCTGACAGCGTGTGTATGTGTGTGTGGGGGGGGGGGGGGGGAGCAGAGTTAAAGTTCCGAGTCCAGATGACTCTGAAGAAGGGTCAGACAGACCCAAACAAATTAACTCCATCATCTGTGGAGAGAGAAACAATTATATGTCGAGGGACAGGTAGTGTTGCAGAAGTGGGGAGGCTACAGAAGAGAGTGGGCAGATGGAATACAATATGGAAGAAAAACGTGAGTCTGTTTTTTGTGTCTTCTATAATGAAGCAAAATACCTGTTCAATGCATTCACTAATTTCTCGTTTGCTATTATGAATTCTGTTTCATCCTCTTCGGGGCTAATGTTCACTCCAGTTTTATCCTTTGAAATAGAAAATACGAAGAGTAGGCCTTTCATGCCTGCTTCACCATTTATGATGATTGATCCGACCATCAATTCACTCGGAGACATGAGTTGGGTAAACTGTGGCTTTAATCGGCTTACAGCTGAGCCTGCCTGTGACTGTGCTGAACTGAGTGCGGACTCACAGGACCACAGCACTTGTACTTCCTGAAGGGGGCAGAGCCAAGGGCGGAGCCCTGTACATGCTCCTCATCTCCCCCTGTGGGCAGAGCAGCACAACAGCTCACACATGGAGCCCACAGGGACACAGTAATGTACAGTGTGAATTATAGTGGTTACACATTCACCACAATGATCATGGCTGATCATCCAACTCAGCAACCTGTACCCGCTTTCCTCCCATATCCTTTGATCTCTTTAACCCCAAGAGCTCTATCTAATTCCTTGAATACATACAATGTTTTGGCCTCAACTGCTCTCTGTGGTACCAGGCTCACCACTCACTGGGTGAAGAAATTTCTTCTGTGTGCGCGCGAGTGTCTGACCTAAGCTATAGTTGGCCTTGTGGTAGCACAGGACAAATTTTCCTTCATCCCAAGACCAAAGCTTAGCCAGCCTTAGTAAAAAAAAATACATTAGGTATCATCAGTAAAAGTTCACAATGCCAATGATGAACATTTTTGAAAATAAATTTAGAGTATCCAATTTTTGGTTCCAATTAAGGGGCAATTTAGTGTGTCCAATCCACCTACCCTGCACATCTTTGGGTTGTGGAGGTGAGAACCACCCAGACCCGGGGTGAATGGAAAACTCCACACGGACAGTGACCTGGGACCAGGATCGAACCCGGGTCCTCAGCGGCGTGTGGCAGCAGTGCTAACCACTCGACCACCGTACCGCCCCTGATGAACATTTTATAGGTAGATTGGAAAAGAAAAGTATTCGTTCTTGCTTTTATTGTCACGGGGTCAGCTAAGAGCACGAGCAGTTCACCCGCATAAAGATACCTCACTTGTCCAGACTCAAACTGGTAGGCATTTAGTGCTTCCCCATCCAATATACTGCGAACAAAGACATTCCCCCAATCCAGAGGCTGGTGTAAATCAGACTCCCGAAGCCTTTGGATAATTCTGAAATATGGGCTGCAGCTTCAAAAGTACCATGGGATTCTCCATATGGTGCATCAGGACTCAGCAGAAAGTGGTTCTGAAACAACAATCTAATCAGCCATGCTCACATGGAATAGTGGAGCAGGCTTGATGGGCCAAATGGCCCACTCCTACCATTTAATGCATATGCTCGCCTGTTCAGGTGGTGAGCCAAGACTTGATGGTATACATAATTACATTCTCAGTGCAAGACTAATCATGTCGGGCCCAGATTCACAGGAAGTACCTAAGCACACATTATAGAGAGTAACAAAAGATCTCAGAAAATCAAATCCGCAAAACGATTCCGACCAAGCAGACAGATCGTAACAGTGGCCTGAGATGCTAACTGTGTCCATGAAAGCCTGTCACAATTAAAATACTCTTGAATCTGATTGAAACTGTCATGACAGCCGCCCTCTTGCCTTATTAAGCTGTACATCATATTCACAACTGCTAGTCATTACCTTCGAGAGGGGCAACGCAACTTTAATTTAGTAATACAAAATGTTAGGCTCGAAATGTAAATCTATTAAGTGTTCTTTTATGAAACAAAGTAGAAAGCTTTTACGTTTGCTTCTTTGTTCAAATGCTACATTCAAGATTCTCCAAGTTGCCTCAAAAATCTCAGTCTGGAGTTGCCACTTCTGATCACTATCCAAGTTAGAGGAGGACAGGATCGGGCAGAGTCGGAACGCCTCCATTGGTAAATGCTCAAAGTACCATAGGTCAGATATCACCTATGCATAGTAGAGATTGTCACCCTAGGAGGGAGGAATGAGAAAGGGAAAACCAATGTAGGAGGGGAAAAGAGGAGAATGAGGTCAAATTCATCTCTCATGAAGGTAACTGTGCCTCAAAGTTCCCCTGCACAACACAGAAGTTCTCTGTGGATCTTCGTTCATTCATATAATTACACTGGGGAGGAGAATTTAGAAGAGGACAAAAAACATAAATGGAACAACTTGAAGCCATTTAAAATTCAGAGTGTGCGAGAATTGGGCGAACACCACACTCTTCCTTTCACTGTAGCGTATCGGCTGGATAGCTTGGGGTTTTCAGAAACACAACACAATGAGCACATTTAGAAGTAAAAGCACAACAATGCATTTTAATTCAAAACAAATTAGGTTGAGGCCTCTAGCATCCTTTGATCGTCATTGCTTCTCAACAACTAACTAAGCACAGTGGGAATTGAGTCATTCTCAAAACTTTGTTCCTCTGACATTTTTTCCACGTTAAGCGTTTTTCCTCCCATGTGCTTTGCACATTTCCCCTGAATTCTGACAATGGAATATTTTTAACGGTCTTTTAAAATCTCAATTCCCCCCCCCCCACTTTCTTTAAATATAGACTGCACAAAACACATAGCGTCTCTACTTTGTAGCGAGGTCACAACACATTCATCAAACGCCAATAAAAAGTCCCTGGTTTCTGAACCGGGCAGAAGTATTTTTGCCAGCATGGACTCAATGGCCTCTTTCTGTGCAGTAATGACGCTACAACTATACGACAGGCTCAGCATTAGCCCAAGTCATGAGAACAATCGACAGTGAGTTGAGTGCTCGTGATAAATAAGTAAATTGCAGTTGGGCTTGTGAGCCGTAACCATTGGAGCTGCAGCTTCAGATGGATTAATAATAATGTTTTAATACAATAATCACTTACTGTCACAAGTAGGCTTCCATGAAGTTACTGTGAAAATCCCCTAGTCGCTACATTCCAGTGCCTGTTCGGGGAGGCCGGTACGGGAATTGAACCTGCGCTGCTGGCATTGTTCTGCATTACAAGCCCATTGTGCTAAACCAGCCCCGGATTACTGCGGTTTTGAAGCTGGAACTGAACGTTTGATTCATATCTCGTCATTGGACCTGACCCAGAATCAGCAGAGTGTTCAGTGCTTCCTTAAAAAGCAAAATTCTAATTTCAAATTAGACGAAGCGCAAGCCATTCAGCACTGCTGAGTTAAGTATTTCCAACATCCGTTTCAAGCACTGTACCAGAATCACGAAAAAGCACCGAGAGAATTGACCTACCACACCACAGGGAGATTTAATGGGCACCTTCCACTGCGGTGGCAAAACAAATTGAAGTTTCAATTATTTTTTTTTTAATATGATATTTATTTAATAAGACTTTACATAGGACCAGATGGTACAGTGGATTAATAACACACTTGGCTTTCACCTCCAAGACCTAGGTTTGAATTCAACCCGGGGTGAGCTGAATTTTTGGGTAGTTGCAATGCAATTTCTTTTTGAGCAATGCAGTTCTTAGCAGGTAACAGCACACAACATAAAACACAACATAAAACTACCCTCAATTAGGCACTTAATTGGCAACCAAACTTAGCTAAGATCTAGCGTGAGATCAGGTGCAATGAATTCTAGTCGGCTTGGATCTGGTATGCCTTTCTTGTGGGAACCATTAATTGGATTCAATTTGAATTTGAAATTTTTTAGTAAGCAAGGACATGGGTTAATGACTATTCTACGCTTAGACTTTGTAACTCTGAAAAAGGAATAACTTTTTTTTTTAAAAGAGGCTGCAGGAAGGCTGATGTGGGAAATATTTGTACAGCAGAGGATGCACTGAGGGATTAATTCTGCAAGTTACCATACATGGTGAGATTGATGTCGACATCAGATGCCTGAAGTGGTGAATTTTAAAGGAGCAACCCTCACACTGGCGAGAACAAATATGTATCTTTTTTTAAGAAAACTAATTCAGCAGGGGCATGGGAACCTGGATTGTAGTTTTGGGGTGCGAGAGATTGAGAGTAGAGAGGTCAGGAGCACAGTTTTGACTTCGCAGGAGGGCGGCAGTGTTCAGGTAGGTGGTTTGAAGTGTGTCTATTTCAATGCCAGGAGTATACGAAATAAGGTAGGGGAACTGGCAGCATGGGTTGGTACCTGGGACTTCGATGTTGTGGCCATTTCAGAGACATGGATAGAGCAGGGACAGGAATGGTTGTTGCAGGTTCCGGGGTTTAGGTGCTTTAGTAAGGTCAGAGAAGGGGGCAAAAGAGGGGGAGGTGTGGCGCTGCTAGTCAAGGACAGTATTACGGTGGTAGAAAGGATGCAAGATGGGGACTGTTCTTCCGAGGTAGTATGGGCTGAGGTTAGAAACAGGAAAGGAGAGGTCACCCTGTTGGGAGTTTTCTATAGGCCACCTAATAGTTCTAGAGATGTAGAGGAAAGGATGGCGAAGATGATTCTGGAAAAGAGCGAAAGTAACAGGGTAGTTGTTATGGGAGACTTTAACTTTCCTAATATTGACTGGAAAAGATATAGTTCGAGTACATTGGATGGGTCGTTCTTTGTACAATGTGTGCAGGAGGGTTTTCTGACACAATATGTTGACAGGCCAACAAGAGGTGAGGCCACTTTGGATTTGGTTTTGGGTAATGAACCAGGCCAGGTGTTAGATCTGGAGGTAGGTGAACACTTTGGAGACAGTGACCACAATTCGGTGACCTTTACGTTAGTGATGGAAAGGGATAAGTATACCCCGCAGAGCAAGAGTTATAGCTGGGGGAAGGGCAATTATGATGCCATTAGACATGACTTAGGATGTGTTGGTTGGAGAAGTAGGCTGCAAGGGTTGGGCACACTGGATATGTGGAGCTTGTTCAAGGAACAGCTATTGCATGTTCTTGATAAGTACGTACCAGTCAGGCAGGGAGGAAGGGGTCGAGCGAGGGAACCGTGGTTTACCAAAGAAGTGGAATCTCTTGTTAAGAGGAAGAAGGAGGCCTATGTGAAGATGAGGCGTGAAGTTTCAGTTGGGGCGCTTGATAGTTACAAGGAAGCGAGGAAGGATCTAAAGAGAGAGCTGAGACGAGCAAGGAGGGGACATGAGAAGTCTTTGGCAGGTAGGATCAAGGAAAACCCAAAAGCTTTCTATAGGTATGTCAGGAATAAAAGAATGACTAGGGTAAGAGTAGGGCCAGTCAAGGACAGTGGTGGGAAGTTGTGTGTGGAGGCTGAGGAGATAAGCGAGATACTAAATGAATACTTTTCGTCAGTATTCACTCAAGAAAAAGATAATATTGTGGAGGAGAATGCTGAGACCCAGGCTATTAGAATAGATGGCATTGAGGTGCGTAGGGAAGAAGTGTTGGCAATTCTGGACAAGGTGAAAATAGATAAGTCCCCGGGGCCAGATGGGATTTATCCTAGGATTCTCTGGGAAGCCAGGGAAGAGATTGCTGAGCCTTTGGCTTTGATTTTTAGGTCATCATTGGCTACAGGAATAGTGCCAGAGGACTGGAGAATAGCAAATGTGGTCCCTTTGTTCAAGAAGGGGAGTAGAGATAACCCAGGTAACTATAGGCCGGTGAGCCTAACGTCTGTGGTGGGTAAAGTCTTGGAGAGGATTATAAAAGATACGATTTATAATCATCTAGATAGGAATAATATGATTAGGGATAGTCAGCATGGTTTTGTGAAGGGTAGGTCATGCCTCACAAACCTTATCGAGTTCTTTGAGAAGGTGACTGAACAGGTAGACGAGGGTAGAGCAGTTGATGTGGTGTATATGGATTTCAGTAAAGCGTTTGATAAGGTTCCCCACGGTCGGCTATTGCAGAAAATACGGAGGCTGGGGATTGAGGGTGATTTAGAGATGTGGATCAGAAATTGGCTAGTTGAAAGAAGACAGAGAGTGGTAGTTGATGGGAAATGTTCAGAATGGAGTTCAGTTACGAGTGGCGTACCACAAGGATCTGTTCTGGGGCCGTTGCTGTTTGTCATTTTTATAAATGACCTAGAGGAGGGCGCAGAAGGATGGGTGAGTAAATTTGCAGACGACACTAAAGTCGGTGGAGTTGTAGACAGTGCGGAAGGATGTTGCAGGTTACAGAGGGACATAGATAAGCTGCAGAGCTGGGCTGAGAGGTGGCAAATGGAGTTTAATGTGGAGAAGTGTGAGGTGATTCACTTTGGAAAGAATAACAGGAATGCGGAATATTTGGCTAATGGTAAAATTCTTGGTAGTGTGGATGAGCAGAGGGATCTCGGTGTCCATGTACATAGATCCCTGAAAGTTGCCACCCAGGTTGATAGGGTTGTGAAGAAGGCCTATGGTGTGTTGGCCTTTATTGGTAGAGGGATTGAGTTCCGGAGCCATGAGGTCATGATGCAGCTGTACCAAACTCTGGTACGGCCGCATTTGGAGTATTGCGTACAGTTCTGGTCGCCTCATTATAGGAAGGACGTGGAAGCTTTGGAACGGGTGCAGAGGAGATTTACCAGGATGTTGCCTGGTATGGAGGGAAAATCTTATGAGGAAAGGCTGATGGACTTGAGGTTGTTTTCGTTAGAGAGAAGAAGGTTAAGAGGTGACTTAATAGAGGCATACAAAATGATCAGAGGGTTAGATAGGGTGGACAGCGAGAGCCTTCTCCCGCGGATGGAGGTGGCTAGCACGAGGGGACATAGCCTTAAATTGAGGGGTAATAGATATAGGACAGAGGTCAGAGGTGGGTTTTTTACGCAAAGAGTGGTGAGGCCGTGGAATGCCCTACCTGCAACAGTAGTGAACTCGCCAACATTGAGGGCATTTAAAAATTTATTGGATAAGCATATGGATGATAAGGGCATAGTGTAGGTTAGATGGCCTTTAGTTTTTGTTTCCATGTCGGTGCAACATCGAGGGCCGAAGGGCCTGTACTGCGCTGTATCGTTCTATGTTCTATGTTCTAAAACATTCATAGTTAATCCCAGGCAGGATTTTTTTTTAAATTCTAACCCAGGATATTCACCTCATTTGCAAAATAAAAGATAATTCCCTGTTCAACTCGTCCTCTTGAGCAATGCAAACCCCATCTGCTGCCTTCACCATTTTAAGAATTTGGGATCTGAATGATAAACCTTCGTGATACTGTGGAGGTACTTCAGCAAAAACAACTAGTCCGACCTAGGGGCTGATTTAGCTCGGCGAGACAACTGGTTTGTGATGCAGAACAAGGCCAGCAGCGCGGGTTCAATTCCCGTACCAGCTGAGAATTCTGAATTCTCCCTCAGTGTACCCGAACAGGCGCCGGAATGTGGCAACTAGGGGCTTTTCACAGTAACTTCATTGCAGTGTTAATGTAAGTCTATTGTGACAATAAAAAGATTATTATTATTATACCAATGATGCTTTCGATAATAACCTGTGGCAGCACTATAATGTTCTTCATTGTTCATCCTCAGCATGTGGCCGTTGCTGGCAAGGCCGCCAATCACTGACCACTTCTCGTTGCCTTGGCTATAGTTAGTTGCCAAATTCAATGACGTGGGATTGGAGTCACACACGGGTCAGACTGTGGAAGGACAACATATTTCTGTCCATTAAAGACGGAGTGAACCCGACGGAATCCTCATCAGATTTACCAGCTCTACCACAAAATTTCAAATTCTCAAACTACGATGGTGGGGTTTAAACTCCATGTTTTCTGAATTGTTCATTCAAGCCTCTGGAGTATACTGTAGTCCCATAATATAAACACCATGCAACTGCAGTGTAGTTTTGACTATTAAAACCTAAATCGATCAAATTTATTGTTTTATCGGAATAGTGACACAGGCCCAAGTCAGGATGATGTGAGGCTTGGAGAGGAACTTGCAGGCGGGAGTGTTCCCATGCATCTGCTGTCCTCGTCCATCTGGGTGGTAGGAATCATGGGTTTGGAAGGTGCTGACGAAGGAGCGTCATTAGTTGCTGCAGTGCATCTTGCAGATGACACTGCTGCCATAGTGTGTCGTTTATGACTCTCCAATCAACAGGCTACCAGATCATAATAATCTTTACTTTGTCACAAGTAGCTTTACATTAACACTGCAATGAAGTTACTGTGAAAATCCCCTAGTCGCCACACTCCGGCGCCTGAAGGAGTATTCAGAATGTCCAAATTACCTAACAGCACGTCTTTCGAGACTTGTAGGAGGAAACTGAAGCACCCGGAGGAAACCTATGCAGACATGGGAAGAACGTGCAGACTCTGCACAGACAGAGACCCAAGCAGGAATCGAACCTGGGGCCCTGGTGCTGTGAAGCAACAGTACTAACCACTGTGCTACCGTGCTGCTCTTTCCAGGCCCCTCCCAATGCCAATCAGTGACCAGCTAGTAAGAGGCATGTGCAACAGTGTTATGGCTTCTGGTTTTCTGCCCCTTTCTGTGCAGGATATTCCTGATTCTTATCTGCCACACTGACGATTGAATTTTTAAATGTGTAGACATTAGGCACAAACCCATGCCCCGCCGACTCTTGTGATGTATTACATTTGAAACCGAGCAACAGCTAGGACAGCTCTAGTATCTAGTATGAACTCAGCTCCTAAGCAGATCAGGTTTTTCATGAAATTTGGGAATAACCACATTAACTAGTTGATGAAGGAAATGCTTGTACCATACATCCAGGAACATCTGCATCTTTTTAAAAGTTTCTTTAAGATTCTACTTCGACAAAACAAATGGTTTTCCATAATGTTAAAAACACTTTGGGTGTGATCTTCTGGTCCCACCAAAAATCAAGTGGACCTTTGGCCGAACCACCGCATTCCCCCTCGTGGCGGGTCCTGCCACAGTGGGTCTGGATAATCTCGGCCTTTGTCTTCTGACCCCTTCAAGCTCGACGTTCAGTCACAGGAACAGAACAACCTTTGCGGTGGTCATCTCCATGGATGCCATTATGCGTTCCTTAGTTTGAACTAACAGGTATATTTAAAATAACTGGATCCGAGAGGACTTCTCTCGGCTAGTTTTTTTTTCTTCCATCCACCTTGCTCTGCTGGAAAGGACAACGGTGCCCCCGAGGTATAGGAGCAGGGAGATTCTGGTCATCTAAATGACACAAGTGATATGGGTACTGGCCTGCCTTTAATCACATGCCAAATGCCTAACCTTTTAGCTTTGGAGGTTTGACACAAAATGCAATTAAATTTGAACAACAGTGGCCCACAAAAGCCAACCCTGGTACAGGTGCAAGAGTAAATGGCACCCTGATATTTATTATCACCATTTGTACGACACAGAGAAAAAAAAACATGTAAACAGAAAAACATATGTCACCAATTACAGGGAGATCGCTGTTTGTTTCCAAGTTAAACGTTGCCCAGAAGAGCTTCTGGCAGATCTGTCGAGTCTGGCAGAACAACACTACCCTGCGTGTGATTAGCAAATAATGAACCAGTGAGACGTTAACTGCTCTGGAGAATTCCTGTGCATCAGCTAATGTCTACATACATACATTTCCCTAAATAAATCACTGGATTGCATTTAACTGAGGGAAACATAGCTCAGGGAAGATCCGGGCAATTGTATTTACCCTACCATGACACTGGAGGTCAAATAACTAAAGATCAAACCAAAGCTCTTAACACTGCCCTCTTTCGAGTGTTGGTTTGATAACTGGATATATTGGACAGGTTGATGGTAGATATCGTACGCAGGAGTGGTGCAGACTGTTCATCGCAGCTAACCTGTCTGGATCTTCAGGTCACCATTTGTTAATTCATCTCTCTATTTCTATCCCTCTGACCAGGTGGCAGTGGGAAGGTCTTCTTCCTCCTCTCTCCCAATGGGAATACAGACCTTTAGTTCACTAAAATGAAATGAAATGAACATCGCTTATTGTCACAAGTAGGCTTCAAATGAAGTTACTGTGAAAAGCCCCGAGTCGCCACATTCCGGCGCCTGTTCGGGGAGGCTGGTACGGGAATTGAACCGTGCTGCTGGCCTGCTTTAAAAGCCATATCAATAAGTGGAAGCCAAATGCAGTTTGAGAAACAGGTTGCAGTGCTCTTGAATCCCGGCACTGTTATAAATGCCAAACGGGTCCTTGCAAAAATATTAATTCCTACCCAAAATCCCAAGTTGCGGACTTTCAAAAGTATGAAAATGCAGCATGCAAGTACTTTGATACGTGCTGAAATTGGCAGACAGTCAAAGCATTTGCAAACAGCAAACCATATCTTTGAAAGGAACATGACTAACTGGTTTCCTGATCCTTATAATACACACCTCAAAAGTTGCCAAACACATTGAGAATGTGGGCTTGTGAAGCCGACGTGATTAACTAAAACGAGGATTTTGAAAAGTTGCAATTCACAGACTCAAAATAAGGGGTACTTTTTAATAACCACATGACTGATGATGACAAATGACTCGGTGCTTGAGCAGATATTTCCAAAACCAATGCTGTCTGAAAACCAAAAAGATTTATAACTGAAGAAGTGATCTTCAGAAAAGGAGCGTTGCTTTCTCTTGCTCTCTTGGATCTTAGGCGAATATAACATTTTCAGGGATTAATATATCCTAGCAGAGTTTAATCTCAGGATTTCTTGTCACAATTGCAGGATTTGATAAGATGCACTGTTTCTGCAAATATGTGCAAGAGAGATTGACATCAGGCTTACGCACACATTTTAAATTCATTTTAGTCTAAGGAGATGGGATGGGGTGGAAAACCAATCCATTTCCAGGTGGTGAGCTGACAATTTAAATATTACAACCAGGCCGTGTTCCTTTTTAAAAATAAATTTAGTGTACCAAATTCATTTTTTTTCCAATTAAGGGGCAATTTAGTGTGGCCAATCCACCTAGCCTGTACATTTTTGGGTTGTGGGGCGACACCCACGCAAACACGGGGTCAATGTGCAAACTCCACATGGACAGTGACCCAGAGCCGGGAGCGAACCTGGGACCTCGGCGCCGTGAGGCTGCAGGGCTAATCCACTGCGCCACCGTGCTGCCCAAAAAAAAGGAACGCTTCACGAATTTGCGTGTCATGCTTGCGCAGGGGCCATGCTCATCTTCTCTGTATCGTTTCAATTTTTAGCAGATGTGCTGCCGAAGCGAGCACGTGTTCCTCATTGTTAACCGCCATTTTAAATTTCACACTGCCCAATCGAGTACTTCCAGGCCTTGGGGTACCAAATGGCTAACGGAAGCAATCTCTCATTGGGGCCTCCCACAACCCTGGCCCCCAAAATTCCTCAACCCCAGCCTGTGCGATCTTCCCTCAGATTTCCTCTGACCTTGGTCTCATGTCTATCCCCTGCCCACCCACAGCCTTTCTGATCCTCTCGCTCTCCTCTCCCGACTATAGATGGAAATCAGAAATAAGAAATACAAATCAGGTCTCGCCATTAAAATCGGCTGGGGAGACAGGAATTCAATTTGTACTTGCCTCTCCCTTCCCACCCAATGGTGTAAAGGTGCAAAAACGCCTGGTGTAATAACCAGTCAATTTTAAAAGTGGGACATGAACAATAGTCGGGGCTCATTGGACAACAATCAGGAGCACGAACTGCTGGCAATGTTTGCTTTTGCATTGCCCAGGGATGCTGAAGTTAATTATACTGCCTCCAAAGCCAACCTAGCTGAGAACAGCTATCTCAGCACTAACCTAGAATCATCATGCTCTGCATAATGCCCTGCAGTGCACTTCCTAATTGAGTCACAGGGGAAGAAAACGATAAACATTAATTGCCTGAAATCATGCGTTAAAGCTACGATGGAAAAGGGCAGTGTCCTTACATTCAGTGAATTCCCGTTCGCTCAGTGGGTTAATGCATTACGCTATCATGCAGAGCAAGAAGGGTCCAGGGTTCCAGTGTGTTGAATGAACGGATCCCAGCTGGATGCAAGAAACACTATAATTGGCCTTCGCTTTTCTGGATGAAGCAAAGAAATAATCAGTTTCGAGCTCCTGAGAATCTCATGCATCAGCCTAGTTCAGTCGTAACATACTCACCTCTCCAGACAGCAGTGAAGATTCAAATCACTCTTTGATGTTTGAGCATGTAATCTAGGTTGACAGTTTAGCAGATCACTGAAGGCGTGCAACATTAGCAGCAATGCCAGCTTTCAAATGTTAATTGGAGGCCTCGTCTGCCTACCGAGGCCCAAGTAGACAATCGCATGACATCCACTGGAAGAGCTTGGGGTTTCTCCACGGTAATAATTCTCCCTCTGAACAGCCTCCACCAAGAAACGGTTAACCATTTTCTGTTCGCAACCTTGCCGCTTGCAATTTAGCTGTCAGCCTCGCCCGCACAGCAACGGCAAAAAGAAAATTCTCCTTTACACCAGCTTCTGAGTACTGCCTCGTAAAGGTGGCAGACTGCATCAAAATGTTTTCTTCACAGGAATTCAACAACTGGATTGGTTGCACCGCTCCCCCCCCCAAACCCAACATAACCATTACATAATGAACATGTATATTAAAACATTGACTTCACCAGCAAATCACAGACAGCCCATTAGCAAACAAATTCTGATTGTTTGCTTCACTCTTCATTGATTTGGAACAACACTGCAAGGAAATGCACTCATTACATTATCAACATTCCAAACGCAAGCAAGAACGGATTTCAGGATGGTATCGTAATGTTAGGAAACTTGTGCATTCTTGTTAATCAGTAAGGGAATCAAGGATTCTGGGAATAAGACGGGAAAGTGGAGTTGAGGATTATCAGTCATAATCTGATTAAATGGTGGAGCAGACTCGATGGGCTGAATGGCTTACTTCCACTCCTATGTCTTATAGCCTTCCTGACAATCAATTCTGCAACATCATTAGGACCTCATGTTGAATACACAAGACCATAAGACATAGAAGAATTAGGCCATTCGGCCCATCGAGTCTGCTCCGCCATTCAATCATGCCTGATAAGTTTCTTATCCCCATTCTCCTGCCTATTCCCCATAACCCCTTATTAATCAAGAGCCTATCTACCTCCAAGACACTCAGTGATTTGGCCTCTACAGCCTGCTACAGCAAAGAGTTCCACAGATTCACCACCCTCTGGCTGAAGAAATTCCTCCTCATCTCTGTTTTAACGGGTCGTCCCTTTAGTCTGAGATTGTATTCCCTGATTCTAGTTTATCCTACAAGTGGAAACATCCTCTCTACGTCCACGCTATCTAGACCTCTCAGTATCCTGTAAGTTTCAATAAGATCCTCCATTATCCTTCCAAACTCCCAACGAGTCCAGACCCAGAGTCCTCAACCGTTCCTCAAAGGACAAGCTCTTCATTCCAGGGATCATTCTTGTGAACCTCCTCTGGACCCTTTGCAAGGCCAGCACATCATTCCTTAGATACAGGGCCCAAAACTGCTCTCACTACTCCAAATGGGGTCTGACCAGAGCCTCAAAAAACCTCAGAAGCACATCCCTGGTCTTGTATTCTAGCCCTCTCGAAACAAATGCTGACATTGCATTTGCCGCCTGAACTGCCGACTGAACCCGCACGTTAACCTGAAGAGAATCTTGAACAAGAACTCTCAAGTCCCTTTCTGCTTCTGATTTCCTGTTTAGAAAATAGTCCATGCCTCCATTCTTCACACCAAAGTGCATAACCTCACACTTCCACATTGAATTCCATCTGCCACTTATTTGCCCACTCTCCGAGCCTGTCCAAATCCTTCTGCAGCCCCCCTGCTTCCTCAATACTACCTGTCCCTCTGCATATCTTTGTATTATCTGCAAACTTAGCAACTGTGCCCTCAGTTCCTTAATGTATATTGTGAAAAGTTGTGGTCCCAACACCAACCCCTGAGGCACACCACTAGTAACTGGCTACCATCCTGAAAAAGACCCCCTTTACCCCACTCTCTATCTTCTGCCAGTCAGTCAATCCTCTAACCATGCCAGGATCGTACCCTTAACACCATGGGCTCTTAACTTATTTAACAGCCTCCTTATAAGGCACCTTGTCAAAGGCCTTCTGGATAGATCACATCCACTGATTCTCCTAACTTCCTTGTTACATCCGCAAAGAATTCTAACAGATTTGTCAGACATGACCTTCTCTTGACAAAGCCATGCTGACTTAGTCTTATTTTATCATGCACTTCGAAGTACTCCGTGATCTCTTCTTTAATAATGGAGTCTGAAGTCTTACCAATGACCAAAGTCAGGCTACTTGGCCTATAATCTGCTGTCTTCCGCCTCCCTCCCTTCTTAAACACAGGTGTTACATTAGCCATTTTCCAAATCTCCTCAAGTTCTGGTATCTTCCACCGTGAAGACTGATTCAAAGTAACTATTCAGTTCCTCTGCCATCTCTTTGTTTCCTATTACTACTTCTCCAGCCTCATTTTCCAGTGGTCCAATGTCGATTTGTGCCTCTCTCTTACCTTTTATATATTGAAAGGAGCTCTTGCTATCTTTTATATTACTAACCAGCTTATACTCATATTTCATCCTCTTCCCCTTATTACTTTTATACAGAGATACCACCAGTGAGCTTCTCGCAACCAGCTCAACTTATTTTATTACTGAGAAACCTCACTGAAGTGTGAAGGACCATACTACACAACACTGTCAAAATTGGGGGGGGGGGGGGAAAAGAGAGTGGAAGAGAGGTTCATGGAAATCAAGCAAAGGCAATTAGCTGGAGCAGAGTAAACGTTTTCATAGTCCTCAAACTGTCAAAGGAAGGAAGAGCAGAATTTCTGCCTGGAATCTGAGGGTGGGATTAACCGGTCACACCTGTCACCAGGATTATCTGTTCCTACCGAAAATCAATGGACTTTCGATTGAGCTGTCAAACTTCCTGCCCCGGTGGAGCCATTAAATCCCAGCCAGAGGATATTAACTTTTTAAACGTACAAGCTAAGACTTTCATTATCATACTGCCATGTTCTCAAAAAAAACAGAAGCACGGTCTTTTTTTTTTTTAAATTCACTTTGCATGATAATTCCATGATTATCTCAGGAATTTGATTGTAAAACCAAGGAATTTGTCAGTGACTTCCTGTGTTTCCATTACTTCCCGGATGTTTGCCGGCGGGAGTTGCTCAGGAAGGGTGCCCCATGTGGTGGGTTGAACAGTTCACATGGAGTGGTGGTAAGTGACGTGTGCGGCATGTATGGTTCAACTTCATCGGTCAGCGGATGTGTGGTGGAGTAATGCTTGTGAGGGCAGGAAGCCAGGGGAGGGATGTGGAGGGGAAAGTTCTCGTTACGCTGTACGTTGCTGCATTCAAGTAAGTGTCAACAAGATGTGCGCGTTGCCAGTCTGGTGAGTACAAGTGCAGAATCAGGTTTGGAGACAGAGGGAGGAGCAAAGACTGAAGAAAAACAGGGACTTTTATACAATACACCAGCCATATGTACAGACACCAGACCAGATCACAACAGTCGCTAAGATACTGGAGCAGAGCTGCAATGTTGTTTGTATTTTTAAGACTGTACGGAAAGATAGATTCGCTCCAGGAGTGAATGCATGAGAAAGGGGATTGCTTATTTTTACAATTATTTTGACAAAAGAAAAATAATATTTAAACTTTTAAACTTCAACCCCAACAAGAACAGCTTACATGTATATTTTAACCCTAACACGTGATTACCCATTAAACAGCACATAAAATGAGCTTACAGCTTTCAACTCCACTTACTCAGGCAGGCAAAAAAGATACTTAGATCACGGAACATATGCCTGCTGGTAGTGTGGCTCTTTCAGGCCCTGTCCAAAAGGCTGTCTCTATGGCAGCTTTTCATGACCTCCCTCAATCGGTCTCCAAATCCTTCTGCTCCCTCCTGCTCATACAGGATTCTGAGAGCTCCACCCAGCTCTTCAAAGATGGTTCTTTCCAGACGTGTTCAGGCTTGAACTCATCGTCACTATCTTGGCTTTTGATCTCCCACTCCCGTTTACACAAAAGAACAGGGCCATG